>NC_142991.1:10816185-10978422 GCF_061535395.1 Colias eurytheme | reverse complement strand
TCCACCGGGAATCGAACCCAGGACCCTCGGTTCTACGCTCACGCGTCAACCACTGTACCAAGGAGGCGGTCAAAATAGGTATATGATGTACATTATTCACATCATATGATGATTTATGAGTCATCATGGCCTTATCATGGCACATATTGATTATTGGTGAAAAAACATAATAGGCCCTCTTCACAATGGGCAGCGTTGGGCGAGTACAGGCAATCACGATAGTGTAGACTCTACTATAAGTCTAAGATCGGCCATCATTGTAGACATTTATTCATAATCACTTAATCAGCATAATGGCGACAATCATCGACGATCATTTGTTGGGCCAACGTTGCCCATTGTGAAGAGGGCCGTAATATCCATGAAGCAAAAGTATGAAATATGACATCTGTCAACCCGTACTTGACCACGTGATGGATTATGACATTATGACTCACTCATATAGGCTTGATTCTAAAGCCTCCTTGCGAAATAAAAATGGTTGATACGAAAATTTCAGTTATGATGTTATTCCATATACATACTAATAAAAACCTTCAAGAAGTTTCATCTTCAAGTATTTTCACCTAATTTTGAATTAATATTGTATAATTTACTCTTCCAATATTGAGTAAGGACTTTTACAAATAATGTGATATTCCTCATTTTTTTTTTAATAAAACAATTAAAAATTGTCCCCACAACTTTATCTTTCCACAAGTCTCAAGCACATCACTATTTGTTTAATCAGTTGATACAGCAGCAAACAGACGGGCAGACAAACAGTCTACGCACACACTGTTTTATTTATACACAGGCTTCTTCAAACGAATAGTGTGAATTAACAAAACAGGAATTATCTCATTGTCTACGTTATTATTAAACAGATTTGTATGTTTGTCATGGTTTAACTCAAAAATTAGTCAACACATTTTGATTATTAAACCAGTAGAATTAAATAATGTATACCGGTGTGACAAACGCTTTATTTTTTTTGTTTTTCTCACATTTAAACACTTCTTACTGTCACTGTATTTCTGAAACTATTTATTAACGTCCCGGAAGCTCAGTGGTTTGCGACACTTTAAACCACCTCAAAAGATACAAATAAATATAAAAAAGACCAGTACCTACACGTGATATTTAAGTTCTTCAGTATTTGGAAAAAAAACACTATTTTTAGTAACCTTAATCGTCACAGAGATCTAATTATAATATCTTATAATTCCGCAAATCTGTAGAGCGGTATAACTAACCACAGATAACTTATGATTATGACAATAATAAAACTTGTGTATATTTTAAGCCGAAGTACTTATAAATTCGCGTGTTATTTCATTTATATTTTATAGGAACTGGAGTCATAAATATAAAATACAAATAGTAATTTGCGTTTCTTGTGTATTTTACGGCGTTAATAAATTTCGATTTAGGAATGACTATAAAATAAACATGGCCGGCCGGCGCGGGCGCATAAACGAGACCCGTTTAGAATTTATAGATACTTCTTCATATTCAAGGTTTGAGAATTGATTTTTTGCAAATTTTTGATGGTCGCGGACCGCGCCTTTAAAGTGTCTTTTGATGTGTTATTTAATATTTTTCGGCAATCAAAAAATTGATTGCATTGAACTGTTGTGTTCTAAAATATGTCTATTTAAAAACTTGGCACATTTTTGTTTTCACTCGAATAACATAATATAGGTAGGTCTTATGTATTATCCATGTTATTGTTATTTCTTTAACTTTAAAATTTAATGTTATTATAATTTCAATAAAAAATTATTAAATACGTACATGTATTATATAAATGCAAAAAGGAAATAGATTCGAAACGCGGATATCTAATTCAACATGCAAATCCAAGATATGCGCCAAACATATATATTATTTACAAGTTGAAAGACCCAAGTAATGGTTATTGCGCTAATATATAATTGAAAACCATAAATAATAAACTATAATTTACAAATAAATCATTTTAATGAAGCGTTGAACAATTTACATTAATATCAATGTAGTGCTGTTTCATTTAATATTTATTAGGCGAATATATTTGTTTGTCAACTTGATTTATTCGTCTAGCTTTAGATACGACTCGAAACGGATATTATAATTCAAATTATGTATTCTAATAATAATTTATTCTTAGTAGTTATTTATAAAAATGTATAAGTTATCTCGTGTTCAATTTCACTAGTGTTTCATAATCGACATACAGCACACTTTCAAATATGAATTATTTTGATATAACTGTAAAATTAGATTATTTATCATACAAATTATAATATGTTTTGTTGGCATTAAATAACATGCAGATTCGACTAATAGTGCTTTGAAGCTTCTATGCCGCAGATACGCTTTTACCTTTGCGTAACAAGACCACTACTCACGAGCTAAAATAGTTAGCAGTTAGCACGTCTATCGTTTAGCCACCCATTCACTTTCGCGTACAAGCATTCTATGTCGCCAAAATACAAAGACCCGCCAATACTCAAACAACAGGAACAAATTGTACCAAAGCAACATCGTCTAGCATTCCGGGGGGTCTACCTATCCTGGTTATTTGTTCTTGATTGAATTATTCACTTGGTAAATGAAGAATTGATTATTATTCTATGCATTAGTCGCAAACGTGACGCGACGCAGCTTCGATGGAATTGATTCGTAATTTATTTAGACGTACGCTTTGTGGTCGGAGGGAATAATAATGCGCTATTTGCAATTGAAAAAAACGTTTGAGATTGTAATGTCGTGTAAGTGGTTCCGCTGTTTATAGGTTATGTATTGATGTTAGAGGATACTGAATGTAATTCGCTGTATTTGATGTGGATAATGCTTTATTGCATCTTGATTGCGATAATAAAACGTTAATATTTGTCCTTTATTGTAAGTATTAAAAGGGTATCATTTAATCTATCACCAATTTAATTAGTTTTGTGTTTCTTAAATAATAGGGTTTGTCCTCAAAATAGTAGATCTGTCACCAAAATGTAGTCACCAAACAATGCAAAATCAGTTCCACAATAAATCACCTAAAATCCTGAGATATAAGGTCTAGTACCAAATAAATGTTTTATATGTATTATAATAGGTGTGTCCTAATAAGTATTTAAGCAAACTAATTTAAAGAGATCACCAATAAATCATATTATGTTACTAGAAAATTGCAATTAAGTTCAAATAAAAAATTAGGGTTGTCATCATCGTTTCAACCAAAAGATTCTGCTACCTTACTAGACTCCCAAGGTTCTAAATTTCCACTGGTAGTATGAATTATATTTAAATTTAGCAGAGTAGTAAATAAAACAATTAAAGTCAAAATAATCAATATTTATTGTTTAAAATAATTACCACTGAACAATCAGCGCTGGTTTAAAATAGCTGGCTTATGGCTAGCAGAATAGAAGATAAAACACTTAATTAAAGTTAAAATAATCAATATTTATTCTTAATTTTTAAAGCGCGCCAATTGTCTCCGCCCCTTTGATCATTTTTTCATTAAAATTATAAATTGATGTATTAAATTGGTAACGAATACTTTTAATTTCATATCGGAACGAAATAAAATGTTACTACTGTATTGGTGACAAAATATCAAATAAAAAGGAGTCGCAGTCAGGGATCGATAATCGATTTATTTGGTGACAGATCTACCATTCTGAGCACAGAGCTATTATTTAAGTAACAAAACTGTTATTATACGAACGAAGTTTATATTCATGTAATGCAATATAATTTTATTGGTTATCGATCTCTTATTTAACACATATATTAACATTAATTTGATAATTGATACCTGGGAACAATTTTTGTTTATCTGAGAACGAATATATTTCGTGGTGATAGATCTATTTATTAGGTGATACAACTTGATGACAAATATAAATTTTGGTGATAGAAAATATAGTTCCCGTATTAAAATCCTTAAATAATACAAGATTTTACAAGAGGAAGCATAAGGGGACTCTTATTCTTGCAAACGTGAATGAAAATAAAATAATAAACTTTTTATTAGCAGATAGGCAATATTAAAATTAACAACAATAAAGTGTGGTATATTATATTTTTTAATACAGAAGTTTTGTTCGGCTGAATGCCTTTCGGTCTAGACTTCGCGTGATCAAAAATCGACAGCTTTGTGTGATCGAATGTTTAATTATAGGTACGCAGACAAGATTTATATCTAGACCGGTTTACTGCGGTCGCCAAAAGTCGCTATTCCTTCCATGAAAACCTCATTTATTCTAGTTCATTTTGCTTTAGGCCCATCCTATAGTCCTAACTTATATGTAAGTGAACTTAGCAGATCATTTTTAGCAGATCAAAAAAAAAATGTGAGTTCTTATCGCGTGCAGTTGAGTTCTACAGTTCCTGATACTTTTTAGAAATAGTTCTGGCGTTTTATCTGCCAACTTCCCGTAGCAGATCATTTTTAGCAGATCAAAAAAAAAATGTGAGTTCTTATCGCGTGCAGTTGAGTTCTACAGTTCCTGATACTTTTTAGAAATAGTTCTGGCGTTTTTACCTTAACAAACGACATTTGAAAAAACCCGACCTGGACCCGGCTTAACGTGATGCTAAGACGTAATGCTACGACGTGATGCTACGACGTGATGCTACGGCGTGATGCTACGGCATGATGCTACGAGATGATGCTACGGCATGAAGCTACGGCATGATGCTACGGCATGATGCTACGGCATGATGCTACGGCATGATACTACGGCGTGATGCCACGGCATGATGCTACAGCGTGATGCTACGGCATGATGCTACGGCGTGATGCTACGGCATGATGCCACGGGATGATGCTACGGCATGAAGCTACGGCATGATGCTACGGCATGATACTACGGCGTGATGCTACGGCGTGATGCTACGGCATGATGCTACGGCGTGATGCTATGGCATGATGCTACGGGATGATGCTACGGCATGAAGCTACGAGATGATGCTACGGCATGAAGCTACGGCATGATGCTACGGCATGATACTACGGCGTGATGCCACGGCATGATGCTACGGCGTGATGCTACGGCATGATGCTACGGCGTGATGCTACGGCATGATGCCACGGGATGATGCTACGGCATGAAGCTACGGCATGATGCTACGGCATGATACTACGGCGTGATGCTACGGCGTGATGCTACGGCATGATGCTACGGCGTGATGCTATGGCATGATGCTACGGGATGATGCTACGGCATGAAGCTACGGCATGATGCTACGGCATGATACTACGGCGTGATGCTACGGCGTGATGCTACGGCATGATGCTATGGCATGATACTACGGCGTGATGCTACGGCGTGATGCTACGGCATGATGCTACGGCATGGTGCTACGGCGTGATGAAATATGACATAAATAAATTTTCTAGTGTTTCATTTTACGCGAGTATTTCTAAAAAGTATCAGGAACTGTAGAACTCAACTGCACGCGATAACAACTCACATTTTTTTTTGATCTGCTAAAAATGATCTGCTACGGGAAGTTGGCAGATCATTTTTTCAAATGTCATTTTTTAAGGTAAAAACGCCAGAACTATTTCTAAAAAATATCAGGAACTGTAGAACTCAACTGCACGCGATAAGAACTCACATTTTTTTTTGATCTGCTAAAAATGATCTGCTACGGGAAGTTGGCAGATCATTTTTTCAAATGTCATTTTTTAAGGTAAAAACGCCAGAACTATTTCTAAAAAGTATCAGGAACTGTAGAACTCAACTGCACGCGATAAGAACTCACATTTTTTTTTTATCTGATAAAAATGATCTGCTAAGTTCACTAACATCTAACTTATAGCTTGCTATCTAGGTTACAATAGTAGGTTTCTTAGGTTTCAAATACAAAATTCGATTTTTGTTTCGGACATATCGATGAACTCGTTTGCAGAATCCTCAGTTTTTAAATTAGACCTTATGACCTGAAAATAATCAAACCACTTCGACTAGACAGTTTTTCGATAAAGTGATAAAACAAATAGGACATAAAGAGAAGTGAAATACGTTTATTGTGCCATAAACAAGGCAATAAATGTTAACAATGCGAGGCCATTTTTGATAATTGAAACGAAGCGTATAAATTTAATAACGTCATGGTAACAGCAAACATATTTCAAAAGGAATGCATAAAGTTACGATTTATATGTTACAAGTTTTGTATTTATTTAAAAACAGGCTTGATATAATCGATGGCCTGTTGAGACAATATCTCAAAACACCTTTCGTTTTTCTACGATGAAATATTGGGATTTTTGTCTTTCAGTGACTTCTAATTTTTAATCGAATGTCGTATGCAGTAGGTATATTTGTTATAAAGATAATGAAAAATACAAAATGATTAGAAACAATGCCTTGGAATATTGTATCCGTGAATGAATAATTACCTAACAGACTCGGTAGTGAAATGATTTTTTTTGTATTTTTTTTATTACGTGCAAGCTACGTGTGTGAACAAACTTTATACTGCTACTGTTTCTTCTGTACCGATTTCAATAAAAACTCGCAGTATAAGTAGTGGAAATAATAAAGAAATACAATCAGATAACGTATTTCGAAGAAATACACATAGAGGTAAGCTATCGAGTTTTAAATGGACATTTTGCAGTTACAATAATTTTATATAGGTTCATATAATGGCATTCTTCTTCTAAAATATAAAAAAAAATGTTAAAGTTAATTATTAAACTAGCGGTCCGCCCCGGCTTCGCCCATTGTACAAATTTCGCAATAAAAGGTAGCCTATGTTCTTTCTCAGGGTCTAAAGATTATCTGTGCCTGATTTCATTGAAATCGGTCCAGTAGTTTATGCGTGAAAACCATACATACATACATACAAACCATTCCTCTTTATAATATTAGTATAGATATGTTGGCAGTTTTTTTACTAAAAATCATACATCGCTATACAATATAATATGTACATGCATTTATTAGACATCATTCATTCTTATCGTATCTATTTTCTACCATAGCAATTTCATAATACATTTTTTGTACGCACAGAACAAGACATAAAATTTACACTGAGAGCTCAAGACATTGTCACAGTAAGTCATTACGTGTGTACGTGGTCCGTGTGAGGGACCACCGGAACGCCTCTGTTTGACCACCGTTGTTTGAACAGCTTCACTTTTTGCTCCGTAATAGACACAGTTGGAAATTTGGGGATTTATTGTTGTGTAATGTGATCGCAATTTCAAAATGGGTAATCAGAAGTTATTAAAAAAATATATTTTTAAGAAATTTTAAGTAGGTATTTTTTTTTCGCATGAACCTAGAATGTTGTTTCTGAACCTAGTTAGGTTCAGAATAACTTATTAATTCTTCATCCTATTATCGAATGTAAATAAATATAACCGTTTTGAAAATTTACAAGCCGTATACTTTAACTCTACTGTAGAATCAATATGCAAACTAAGTCATTAAATCAAATAAAAATATCTAAAAGACTAGCACGATGGCGTGACTCGCAAACCTTATTCAGAACTTATCAACAATCCACAGCCCACAGGGTAGTCTTAATCGTACAATAAGTGATTAACTTTAACTGGCTCGTGTCGCTAACTTCGTGACAGTTTCCATCGATTAGCCAGTATTCGTGGTCTCGCGGATTCTTTAATTGGAATACCGATGTAGTGTGTCCTTTTTTTGCCACGCCTCGTTTGCGTATTTCGTCAACGATATCAATTGTGTTATTTAAAGTAGAGCCTTTTTTTTAAGTGCTGATTGTTAAATTTGATTAAATTTAATGGAAATTTGAACTACTTTTAATAAGAATTCGGACAGGTTGCTGTCAAATACAATAAAAATATATAACATCAATATTCCAAAGAATATGTAACTTTGCTGAATAAGGCTTAGGTAATCGTTTTCAGAAGCTCTTCTTCAAAGCTTCATCTACCACAAGATTGAATTTAATGACAATTCTTCCTGAGCGAACCATAAAAGACCAACATACTAAGATAATTTCATATAGTGTCCCTATAATAAATGATGTATTCGCATCAAAAAGCGATAAAATCGAAACCATCTGAACACCACAGGTGTGCGCTGTAACGCGATATCAAACGAAAAATACCAAAATGACGTCGCGGGTGACAAAAAATAGAAAAAGACAACGTTTCAACGAAGCGGGAACGCGAGGTATTTGTAATGATAATATTAGCTATACATTTCCCTGAACTGTCCCTTCTCAGAGAATCTCGCTGACGTATTAATTACTAATAGAAGGAGATATCTTTCACATGGCGTATTCAGTAAAGGATATTGTGTGCGTTATTTGTGTCTCGACATTCGTGGGATGCTGGGAAATGCGAATGATAATACTTAATTAAATATATTTTTAGATTTTTTTTATTATATGGGCTCTTTTTAATTTTATATAAATTGTAATTTATTGCATTAAAAGTTAAAACGTTACCTGGTAATTAATAATCAGTTATTTAGATTCATTAAATGACACAAGTATACAAACACGCAACGCTCCAACTATTTATTACTCATAACATCAGCATGCTCGATTTCTTTTCTAACAATTTTACGCAGAAATTGAATTGTAAAGTGGACATCGCTTTCACGCCACCAAGGAAGCAATTCATCACAATTGGCAGGTAAATTGTTTACTCAAAGGACAATTTGAGTTAAAAGCCCATGCCAAATTCCATAAAAAAGGCATTCTGCTAAACGTCGACCGTGCCCATACCGTGCCTTATCTGCCGTCCCATGAAATTGACTTTGTCACTGCCCATAAATCTTCCCGCCGAAATGTAAAAAATATGGCATCCCTCTGACGCGTTTCAATTCATTCGACGGATGTTTACCCAACAGGCGATGCTGTAACAATAAACTTTTGCCAATTTCTTTAGATATCATTTAAAGCTTATTCCCTAGCGCAAATTGTATTGTTAGCGTTATGTGATGTTATTAAGCTGTCAATCTGTTCGGTAACCTATTGGTTATTACCACGGACGGCTGTTTCAGCAAAAATTTGAGCACTCATTTTGCGTGCGGTGATTTAAAACGCGATATGGCACCGACATATGCCATTATCGGGGAAATATGACGTTTCGCTGAGTCGAATTAATTTCTAGCGCATTCGGCGCTTCCTTTATAGCGCTGGACGGCTGCCAATAAAATAAGTTTAAAGGCAAACTTTCTGCGGGTGTTCGTGCCCCATAACTCTTGCCCCTGGATGGCAATAAATGTCGCTGGGGACGCACTACGAAGCACTATCAATCCGGTTTTGCATGTTATCGAGTGGCTCCATCTCGCGGCCATCTTTGCGTTGGCGTCGCGCGCCAGAACAGTGTTACCACATGAGAAAACAAAAAGGGATGTCTACAAAAAATACCAGTGGCATTGGCGGGCAATGGACGATGTGGTTTAGTTTGTTTTATGGTTAAAAGTTATTTGTGTCGTTAGTTCGTGCGAGGAAGTAATTACCCGTGTTATTAGTATGATTTGCGGCTATTTTAGACACCGGGGGTTGGCTTGAGGTGTTTAGTTTCAATAAAACGCGCCACGAAAAACAGATAACTGACGTTTCTTTTGGTTAATTTTAGCTGAAGAAAGATAAACATACAATAGGCCAGTATAATTAGTTTTGGATAACTCAACTAATGTTTGTGATTGTATACGTTTTATGTTACACGTAATTGGATTAAAAAATATGATTTAATAAAAAAAACAATTAGCCCGATGACCTTATTTATATCGATATCACAATAATCCTCGAGTTTCCAAACGTTTACGATATAACATTTGCCAGTGTATAAATATTTCTGAGTCACAAACTAAAAACATCGACTCTTTTTGAGCAAAGTTTTGATTGTTAAAGTTTGATCCACAGACATGTATATATAAGTAGACAACGCAAGTACCGCGATCTGTATGAAAACCAAGCGTGTCATATTTTTTGTACTGACCTTGACGCGTTATGACGTCACGAGCGCTTTTTAGTGATGTTAATTTCATTTTACGCTAAATCGATTAGGCCGCCACTCGCGCGGCGATTCTAGTATCGTCCTATCCCATCGAAGTAAATCGAAAGAAATCAGATCAAACTAGATCTATGTCTAAGAGGTAGTCAAATAAATGAATCGTAATCGATTACTAAATCGATTCAAGACAGAAAAATGATAATTGCCATAGACAGAGGGATGATAAAATAAAGTTATAAACCTTTTAATATTCTAACAAGTAAACTAATGTGTTTTAGCTTTTTCTTACATATGCCCATTGAGTTACCATGTACTACGTACTAGAGAGGCCATCGAAAGAAAGTAATGAAACTGTCAATCAATCAATCTTTATGTCCCGTTGCATCGATCCATTTTCCTTTTATGTTCGGGTTACTTGGAAAACTGAAAAAACAAACATAGTCTAAGCACTAAGGAGTTTTCTTAAAAAACTCCCAAGATGACACTTTAACTAATGGCGTCCATGTCATAATATTTATTTTTAGTACCTTTGTATTAAAATACTTAAAAGTTCTAGGTCAAGTCGTATTAAATGACAAAAAAAATCTATGCCTTTTTTTCTGAAAAATTGCTCCTTCAAATTATCATTTATCTGTTCGATTATAAAATCGATTAGAATCGAGAACTGTTGCATCAAATGAACATCACTAACCACAAAATTGGACAGAAAAATGAGAACAGAAAAATGAGAAGACGCTATTCATTGCTTGTTATCATACGACGCGATCTTTACCGTGCCAAGTAAAAGCCGCAATGTATTCCGAATCATTTCGTATGATTTGGTATCCGTGTTTGTCACGATCGTTTTCCACAGATATTCTTTATTTGATTTTAAAATAAATAGTGCATATTCTGATTAGAAAATTACTTACCGGTGGAAGGAAACATCTCTGCTAACTCGGCCACTCACAGCTGTGGAGTTTCTACAGTTTATAACGGCGTAATTCGGCATTTTACTTTATTCAGCTTCACGTCTTTCCTTGGCGAACTGCAAGCGCGGACTGAGTGTAGGCCAGCGTCAAGTAAGTTTCATAATCGTAGTTTGGACACGGGAAGTACATACACTCGCTTAGTCTATCTTGATATATGTCCGTGGTTTGATCGTTTGAGCATTGCTTCCCAATTCAACTTGACCTAGCTTGGAAAACTTCTTATCTCTGATTGGACATTCAAAAGATTAAAAGCATTTGATTGGCGAATAAAAATACACCCTTATTTAAATAGTTAAATGATATTTTTACGCAATTTGTAAAAAAAAAGTGTTTTTTTATGGGACATGTACGAAGCTTCTTTAAACGCAATTGAGAATTAATTAGACGGCACTAAACACCAACAAACAGTAGCTTGAAAATGCTTAAAATTTAATTAAATAAATCGTTGACGCCTGCTTCTTCGTCGCTTTAATTGTAAGTATTTTATTTCTGTTTTGCAGAGATTTTGAGTCTTACATAGACGTTGCTATTATTCTAATCATACCTACATAGGTATGTCTGTAAGTGAATGTCCTGTTAAAATTGTTATAGTCGTTTTTCAAATTAGGTAGAGGGACAACGGACGCATTGAAAGGGATGTTACTTATACCAAAATAAAAATAAAAGTTCAATAGTGATTATTATGCTTGCTTAACTTAACTAAGTGCATATGTTAGTACTTCCGCTAGATCATATAATTCCTTCAACACTCCCACAGAATAATTTCAAAATATGCCTCCATCTTATCACTTACACATGACAAAAAAAAACGAAAGCTGAGAGCCACAAAACGTGTCTCCGATGATTTATTTAACGCGATATTTATGTTCAACTTGAATACTGTCTTTTATTGTCATTCATCTTACGATACATTTATATTTTCCTTATTACTGAAGAATAGAGTCTATAATCGTGCAGCAAGAATCTCGAGAGATTAACGTTAACAAATTTATCAATACTGCAGTTGTGAACTTTATGTAAATAAAATAGGGTTTACTTTCGTTTAATTTTTGTTCTTAAAAGAGTCGTAGGTGTGGACAATGGTAGTGCGTGGGCACACGGGTGCTTCGCTTGCAAGTCGGAGATATCCAAGAAATGTTTGTAACACATTGCTGGTTGACCTTTACAAATTAATTTATGAGCACATTAAAGAAGCAATGTATCAAATACATATTTTATTTATCGTTCTTAAATACTTAGTAATTCCAGTAGAGATGTGTGATTAATTGAACAATAAATAGTTATTGTGCATGTTACAAGAAACTTAATGCATCGTGACTGTTGCAACGAAATCGTGATAAAAATATTCAGAATGCAAAAATATATGCATTTTAACAATATAACGTGACAATACATTGGAACGTGTTCTTGTCAAATTGACGCTTTAAAATTAAATGCAAATTTTTCAACAATGTATGGATATTTCGAAGTAATTTGGGTTCAGGTTTGTAAAAAAAATAATTATTAGGTTGTATACAAAACCATATATATACTTAAAACAAATAAAATATAATACAATATTAAAATCACATATTCAAATTATTATCATATTTTTATGGAATATCAGAAGTATTAATATTTTATTTCTCAATCAATTTTCGTAACGAACTTGAACAAGTTCTTCAAACCAAAATATTATCAATATAAATCTGTGATATAAATCTAATACATATTATAAAGGCGAAAGTTTGTAAGGATGTATGGATGTATGGATGTATGGATGTATGGATGTATGGATGTATGGATGTTTGTAACTCTTTCACGTAAAAACTACTGAACCGATTACAATGAAATTTAGCACACATATAGAGGGTAACTTGGATTAACACATAGGATAGTTTTTATCCCGGAAATCCCATGGGAACGGGAACTATGCGGGTTTTCCATTGCAAACGCGGGCGAAGCCGCGGGCGGAAATCTAGTACTTAACTAAATATAACCCAGCCCCTATCGAATAAAAACTATAACAATAAGCAACATGTAAAAGCAAACAAAGAATTTTACGTGACATTAACATAAACACACAATTCTTAAAATCAAGATCGCCTCGCCCCTTTAAAAATTAATTGTCATCGTTGTTCCTTGGCCTTTACTACGAGTTCTGTAATCTCATCTAGAACTCATTTTTAACTCGAAACATTATACCGAGATATTTTTTCAAACATTTTACTCAATACTTGCAATGATACTGTCTTTCCGAAAAATAATACGTAATGCGAAAAATTAGATGGCATTTAGATAAAAAGTGAATAAATGAATACTAATAAATTAATACCTACTAAACTATTTAGAGAATTTTCGTGGTGGCGATCGCAAAATATATCCGCTTAAAACAATTCTTTGAAATTCAAACGTTATTTTGTATAAATCCGGATAAACACGATATTACTTATACATAATTCTTGAAATAGGCATAGTTTAAAATGTGTATTAGCATCTGCTAATCCTATATTAGTTCGTAAAATTGTAGACTTCAAAAGGAATTTTGAAATAAACAGTGTCCCTTCGTCCAGCATACTCACCACAACTCACCATGGAATCCTGATATTTCATGAATGTCAAAAAACTGTTCTGAAATAGTGCTAAATAGTGCCCAAAGGAAAAAAATAGTGCTCTTGTACTTGCGAAGTTATAGCCATAGTTCGATGAGTATGCTGGACGAAGGTTTCGCCCAGCATACTCACCTCCGTCCGGAGAATCTGTATACGCTTCAAACATAATTCATACTTCAAAAAATAGTTCCCAAATAGTGCCAAACGGTGCCCAAAAAGAAAAAACAGTGCTCGAATAACTTCGGAGTTACAGGCTTCGTTCAGTGAGTATGCTGGGCGTAGGTTCTACGCCCAGCATACTCACCTCAGTGCGCGAATATCGAACGAGCTATAGGAACAATTTACGTCTCAAAAAATTGTGCTTGAAATAGTGCCCAATATCAGTCCAATTTTTGCTTGACTTTTGACCTAGAAAACCATTAAATTTGATTGTAAACTTCTACATACATTACATTGAGTACAGTCGAATACAATATTATTAACTTTCTTTCTAACAATTTTTGTCTTGTGTAAATTATTTGTTTTGTTATATTGTCTATGTAAGGGAGTATTTACTTTAGAATCGCAATATTATTAATTACACATTATTTTAATAATACTTTATAATAATATGATTAAGCCTTCGCGCGTCGCATGGGACCCCGGTAGCTAGGAACAATGATTTTATATATTTGTCTAGATCACGGCGCTTGAAGGATTAAGATATCAAATGAAGTAAATCATGCATGAAAAATAAAGTTGCTGTTATTAATGCTTACATTACAACTGACAAAATTATTCAAAATAATCATTTTCCGGATCAAGGACGGTACCACAACGTTTACGGAATTGACCTGTATTCCTCATGTGATAAAGTTCAATATAGTGTGGCAGTAATGGATGCACGTACGGTCAATAGGTATGGGGCTTACGACGCGCGGCGCCCGCGACGCTAAACATTTTTTTATATGTATATTATATACAATATTAAAACTACAATTTTTTCTATTTACATTGATTATATTATGAATGTTAACAAAAGCTGTGAACTAGTTAACTAGAATTCTGATTACTTTGGCCCTTTAAATAGTAATAAATAACGTAAGTAATTAAAAATGTTTTTTATTGCTAAACCTTTCATTGATGAAACTATTGGAAAGAGTTTTAAAAATTTGTATAACTATGTCACAGTACTAGTTTTGACTGGTTATAAGTTTTGCCTGCAACATATATACAAAAAGAAACTGTATAATTTCCTTTTTACAATTTTTCAAGATATTAATTTTATTGGCTGCAAATGACTGTTTTTATTCAGACAAACACACAATGCAATGAAGTAATAGACTTCATTTACGCTTAAAGTTTCATTCATTTATTATTATTTATAAAATATATAATAATGCATTTAATCGAAAGTTTTTGACATGTGAGAAAATACCATAATTATTTCCAATAACATGAAGTCTACAATTAGAAAGTTTAATATTTTTGTCCAAAAACATGTGTCGACGACTGTACCCCATTTTACGTTAGTATGTAGAAGTTTACATTAAAATTTAATGGTTTTCTAAGTCAAAAGTCAAGCAAAAATTGGACTGATATTGGGCACTATTTCAAGTACAATTTTTTGAGACGTAAATTATACCTATAGCTCGTTCGATATTCGCGCACTGAGGTGAGTATGCTGGGCGTAGAACCTACGCCCAGCATACTCACTGAACGAAGCCTATAACTCCGAAGTTATTCGAGCACTGTTTTTTCTTTTTGGGCACCGTTTGGCACTATTTGGGAACTATTTTTTGAAGTATGAATTATGTTTGAAGCGTATACAGATTCTCCGGACGGAGGTGAGTATGCTGGGCGAAACCTTCGTCCAGCATACTCATCGAACTATGGCTATAACTTCGCAAGTACAAGAGCACTATTTTTTTCCTTTGGGCACTATTTAGCACTATTTCAGAACAGTTTTTTGACATTCATGAAATATCAGGATTCCATGGTGAGTTGTGGTGAGTATGCTGGACGAAGGGACACAATAAACAATTCCTTTTCATAGAGATAATTAAATTGCGAAAACTTTTTATCATTTATCTGAATGCTAATATACTACATATACTATTATTATTTTTCTCGCTATCTCTAAAACACATAGTAAGGGCCATCATAACAAACCTCAAAATATATTTCATTGGTACCACACCCGCATCCTTTGGGACAAAAAACGTGTTTGTTTTGCTTGAGTCAAGCGAACTGACGTGCACCCACGATTGACGTATTTACATAAATACTACATACTAGCTGGACAGCTGGTTTTGTTTAACTTTATTTTGATGGAAGTTAATTGCAAACAAAGTAGGCTATCGATTAGTTGTCTAAACCAGTTGGACGGTACATTTATTAGAAACTAGCTGCGCTTCGCCGTTTCACCCGCGTGGCTCCGCTCCTGTTGGTCTTAGCGTACCCAATAATATATAGCCTATTAATCCATCAGTCCTCGGAATCACAGACACAATAGAAAATCTATTGTGTCGCGCCCCGATCGGGCCTTACGGTGGTCAATGGGTTAAATAGCATTCCTCGATAAATGGGCTATCTAACAGCGAAAGAATTTTTCAAATCGGACCAGTAAGTTCCTGAGATAAGCGCGTTCAATCAAGCAAACTCAGCTCAGCTTTATAATATAAGTACAGAAGTATAGATGTAAAAAACATATTGTATTTACAATAGATATAGATCACTTCAAAATGTTGTTAATTATTAGTTAATAATTTAATATTATTTAATACTAGCTTTCCACCCGCAGCTTCGCCCGCGCAGTCAAAGAAAAACCCGCATAGTTCCCGTTCCCGTGGGATTTCCGGGATAAAACCTATCCTATTTCCCGGGATAAAAAGTAGCCTATGTCCTTTCTCGGGTATCAAAATATCTCTATACCAAATTTCATGCAAATTGGTTCAGTAGTTAAGGCGTGATTGAGTAACAGACAGACAGACAGAGTTACTTTCGCATTTATAATATTAGTATGGATTATATTTATAAAAAATAAGAAAATACTACATACTCATAAACTCACAGAAACACCGACCAATTATATAAAGAACTTAAAATAAACGAGAGAATTTCAAATCACATTAGCATTTTATCGGAACCTCTATAATTCCCACACCTTTACCTATCAAATAGAAACTATCATATTATCATATTTGATACTTCGTCTATAAATTTATTACTATAAATATCTCACCTGCAATATGCAAATGAGTCTGTTATGTTTGTTAAAAATAATTAATTATCAATGTTGTAGTTATTATAATTAATTGGACGTTTATATTTATGTTTGTTTATGACTATCGTATATTAAGTTTTTATTTATGACCTATGATTGAATTGTTGGAGTAATTATTGTGAAATGATATATTATAATTGCTATAAATAGAATTTGTTTTGTTTTATTTGCATAAATCGTAACTCATTCTTCGAAATAAACGAAAAAAACGGTAAAGTTAGTATTTTGAAGAGGTTTTGATTGTAATCGTACCTATATCTTTTTCAATAACTGGTATTTAATTTATTAAACCCTTTTCGAAAGCGAAACAATCCCAATACAAATTAAGAACATCTAGTTTTAGGCCAAGAATATTTAGTCCGATACGTCATTTATTCATACATTTTATAGCGGTAGGTATATAATATCGTATTCTATAAAGAAATATTCACATGGGTTACGATAAAACGCATTAACATTAAGAGTTTTCCAATTGAAGGTTCCACATGAAATTGTCAAGTGTTTACTAGCGCGTACATAAGTGTAAGTTGGTTCGAGTTGGCGTGAGTTGGTGCGAGCTGGTGGATCTAACTGCTCGTCTCGTGCACGGGAAATTAAGCTTAGTTCTTGATAAGTAAGATGCGTAAATTGCTTGCTGTTTCGTAGAGGTAGGTTGGATTCATTATCAATTGACTTGTATAGCATAAATTGACTTGATGTAGAGCATTTTATGTGTGCCAAATGTATTCTTAAATCTGGTGAATTTGCTACACGAAACATCTTTTTTATCTCACTGCAAGGCATTATTTTAGCACATATTTGAACGAATATAAATTTTCTACATAATATATTAATTTACTAGCTTTCCGCCCGCGGCTTTGCCCGCGTTTTCAAAGAAAAGCCGCATAGTTCCCGTTACCGTGAGATTTCTGGGATAAAACCTATCCTATGTGTTAATCCAAGTTACCCTCAATGTGTGTGCTTAATTTCATTGTAATCGGTTCAGTAATATTTGCGTGAAAGAGTAACAAAGACACACACATCCTCACAAACTTTCGCATTTATAATATTAGTAGGATTAGCAGGATAGAGTTACCAATAACAATTCTCTAAATAACATTACTTCAGAATCTCAAACACGTTATACCTTAAAGTTATTTTGCAACAACTCCTAGTTATTACGTACAAAAACGTTTGTAGAAACGAAATACCGCAAATAGCAATAATCGTTTATTAGCCTGTGAACAAGGCTTGGGCCTAATTGATACAAGATATCGGAAAAACGGTAACATTTCTATATATTTTATACTTGTTTCAGATTTGGTGTTCAATTGTTTAAACATACAGAGGGTTATTGTGAACATAAACGCCACGACCACGATAAAAACCAGAAATACCTGTCGTGAGACATGTGGAAGTTAAATTTAAATTATAGATAATGTAACTAAAACGTTTAATTGGCGATACACAAGTCATAGGAATACATTCTATATTATTATTTTTTATTATTTCCCTTCAATAAATAGTTTTTTGGCATTGTAGCGACAGTCGTAAATTAATCAACATAATTTTACAGTCAAGTAATTGTTTTTATAAGTAAGTTATTTAATTTGATCACTTTTAAACAAAATGAATTCTGATTTACTTAACTAAAAAATCTCTAAATGTGACATTTCCTTCACACAACGAACGATATAACAACGCCACATACTCGTGACGTGTCCGCACATAATAATATAACCCCGTATGTTTCCACCGATTGAATAATTCATAACGCAACAGTCGTATTGACTGGTAATAATCCACCTATAGCGGGTTCGGACCCTGTTCGGACAATTGTGTTTAAATGCAATTCAATGCCCACGCTCTAGTGTGCCAATTGGGAACGCTTGTTTAGATAAACGTGATATTTTGAGGCATTTCATGTTTTTATCATTTTCTTGATACAAAATAATGTACTGTATATTTCAGAACGGGATTCCTACAGCTGCAAGTACTTGGTTCATTGGTTGCTTCTTTAATATGTTTCTATGTATTTTTTACGATACTACTAGCTCGCCCACGCAAAAACAACCACGCAAAAATTCAACATTTTTTCATTGAAGCTCAGCTCCTATTAATCGTAACGTGATGTTTATGTCTTCCTTAGATAAATGGAATCGAACCTAAATCTTATTTTTCAATTCGATATCGTAATTCCTGTGATTAGCGATTTACAACTCTTCAGCTTTATAATATTAGTAGATAGGCATACATTTTTCATATGTAATTTACTGTTTACACATGTGTGTGGTTTACACTTTTAAAAATAATTAAAATAGCGAGCATAATATTATGTGGTAACTATTTAGTAAACTGTAATAAATAAATAGTGACACACCCGTGACGCACTTCCCCGATCAGATAGGAATAAAACTACAATGTCAATGCGAATCATTGTTATTCGTTACGCCTATTTATAAACACAATCTGTTGAACAGAGCTGCACTTTATGAGTCAGGCTGTAGCCTATATTGAGTCTAGACTAAAGATTTACGGATCTAATCAAGTAGTATAGGCGATAGCGCAATGGTCTAGTTTCTGTACTGTTTATTGTTGAGGTATTTAATTGATTTTAGGTATAAAGTAGGTAATAGATAGTGTTAACATATCGTTGCATAGTATAATTTGTGTAATTTCACAAGTTTGAACGAATGGTTATTATATTTCGTGAAATAGGATAAACAATTATGAATTGAAACACATCGTAATATATTCATTTGATTTTTAAAGCATATGTACCTTTAAAAAATAATACCGTCCTTATTTGGTCCATAACAAATCAAATATAGAAACAATATGTTAAAAAATAAATTATCTACATTTAATGAGTGTGAATCCGTCCCTGGGCTAGAACAATTCGCAAATACAACGGATGTCATAATACTAAATACATTATGCAAATCTTTGGAATGTGACTGACATGTTTAAGGCTTTATAAGCTTTATTAGTCTATCAATAGATGTCCTTAGTATTCTAGCGATAGGCTATTTGCTGAAATTGATCCGGTATTGATTGGTTTCTTATTAACGATAATATAATTTTATTTCTGAGAACGAAATCTTATTTAAAACAAGAATAAAATATTTTATGAGTAGATGTTATAATTGATGGATTGATGAATATCACACTTTGAAAAATGTTATCTATGAAAATTGTCAAATATATCCTCTCAAAAATTAATCAACTCTATTTTTTACATTTTTAACACATCAACTTATTTGCATTCGTACATTCGTAACAGTTTTTTTCTGAAAGTATGTAAATTTCTGTTAGGGTCTTTAGTTTATATAGTGAGCTGTAACAAATTCAAAGTAGCATCCAGTCTAGAAAAATAAATATTTTCCAATACCCGGGCTTTAGAATTCCCTTTTATCACAATTTACATGCGACACCGGAATCCCCGTACACGTCGCGTAGGTGAGGCGACGGTCAAATAAATCGAATCGTAAATTCGATACATTGCTATATCGATTACTATCAGACTCGCTCGCCTGCTGGGTGCGAGATGCGTGACGATAAATTTATATTATACGATTACGACACGATATCGATGCGATAGTACGATATTTTTGTTTCAGACACTATGCAAGATGGAAATTGAACTAGTTTTTGGGAAGTATTTTTATTAATTATTAAAATTTTTCTATGAATGATTCCATAATTTTTCTATGAATTGTTTAATTAAATTTAAATAAATGAGAGGTAAGATTGTCATTGATAAGGAATCATTCTAAATGAATTAATCATTTTAATTATTGAAAACACGAAAGACATAATTCAATAAATACAGCGTTTTAATCCTTTTTAGAATGTAGAGTTTTAATAAAAAGATCCGACTGAAAAGTCGTGAGTTATAAAAGCTCAAGCTTTATTGGTTAAATGAATTAAACAAATAAAATTATACGTTGCGTGTTCATTTGATTACTGTTACGATTGTAGAATTATTCAATTTCAAATTTCTCTTTTTCTATTAAACAACATTAAATTATATGGAAAATGGATGGAAGTTGAACAGCCGGCGTCTATAATATAAATAAAGTTCATTTTTAATAGCTCTGATATTTTATAATTAATTTGTATATTTGTTTATGCGAGTAGAATTTAATTTAAATAATTTGTAGGAATAAATTTGATTTACTTAGAGCAGTAAATTATATCGAATATTATGACGAAAAGCTGTTGTATAATTTATAAATTTAAAACAGTTAAATAAAAATGTAAGGTATTCGAAAAAGTTGTCAAAACTTATTTCACATAATTAATTAACTAAGTTCTAATACATAAAAAAAGTAAGAATGTCTTAAACACTTTTTAATTTCACCTGTTTGTGCTTTTTTATGAAACATGGTACAAAACTAAAAATCTAATAAGAGATATTTCATCTTTCTATATTACTCGTGTATATAAGAAATAGATTTCTATATAGGTATCTGTTTAATACGTAATGTAACCCAATATGCCAAGATGTGTTTCGTAAAGGAATGCCGTATGTTATAAACACGACGTGGGTGTTACAAATTAATTCTAGATCTTTCCTCTTAATAAATAATTAATAATAACCTTTATTAATCAGGTTATGTCCATTTTTGGAATGATATATTTATCTTAAAGTGTCTTCTCGTGTTTAAAGACTATTAACGTTATAAAAATATTCTTTTTAAGGAATTTACAACGCTTTTAATATTGCCACTAATTTAATTTGCTTAATCATTTTTGTTTTTAAAAAATACCACTAATCACATAGCGTATACCCGCGGCTTCACAACGATAAAAAGGTGTGCTACATTTGGCTCAATGGATAGCAAAGATTTGAATTGATCCGAATTGATAAGCCCTCTTTTCCTGAAAGGATAACAGACATTTTTAGCTTATCACATTAGTATTCAACCGTCACAATCAATTTAATATCGTAGAAACTTACACGTGTTACAATTTTATATGCCAGTAAGGATTAATTTCAGACGTTAACAACATTTTATATATTTTATTCTATCGTATTGACATGTTTCATTGTATAAAGCTTAACAATAGTTAAGGCACGCGTTTATTATTACCCATTAATTAATTCCTAATTAAGTGTTCAATATTCAGATATAAGCACTAATTAAGAAAGCCAATCTAAGCTCTATTCCTTGAGAATAAAGTAACAAATCAATTGCATTTTATAACTTGTAATGGCTGTACTAAATAAGGTGAAACGTTGGCTGAACAAGCCTTGGTCTAGTTTATTTGATATGCGTAGAGACACGTATAATATGAACTTGGTAATATTATAAAAATTTATAATTGTAATTATTTGTGTTAGCTCATGTTATTATGTCCCCTGGTGAGGTATGGGCAAGGTATGGGGCAGATGCATTTCACATCTGTTTCACGAAGTTCGACTTTCTTCAGAAAGTAAAGACTAGAGAATCGTCTTCTGTTGCATGATCTAAGTCTGTTGCCTCTTAGGATATTGTTATATTATAATATATATATTTATTCATAGTAAAAAGTAAATGTGGGTAAATATGTATTGGTAGCCCATATTTACTTTTTTAAATTTTAAATTTTAATTTTAATTAATTTTTAAATTTTAAATTAAATTTTTAAATTAAATTATTTTTTTAAATTTTATTTTAACTTTTACTATGAATTTACTTGAATATAAGTTTTCAACCGCTAAGCCAAAGTGAAAATCTTATCTACCAAACAGTAGTTCTAGTATTCATATAAACTAATATAGAACACTCTTTAAGTCAGTAATTTTATAAATAAGTAGCTGATGAATTTTAAATAATGTATTTATAAAAGTTGTCTACACACATGTTACAAACAACCTAATTACAATCACAACAATTTTCATAAAACCCAAAATTACACAAACTAAGTATAAAAGCTTTCGAATACCAGCTTCAAAGTTTAAGTTGCTAACATGAATAAGCATGGTCTTGCCCAACGAGCTTTCGACATCAAGCCATGTGTACACAATACTGTATCAATTAAATCTAACTAGCTATTATATATAATGGACTTGTCGCCTTGGCTTAATCCGAATCCGGGTTAACAAAAAATAATAGACACGAAGGATTAAGGAAATGGGGAAATTTTTAATGGGGAAGAGTTTACAAAATTGTTAAAGTAGCTCTGGAGTTTATAGGTATACAGGTTATACACACTAAAATTGTCACTATTTTTATTTAATTTAATATTTTATAATTAATATTGATTTGTCTGAACTGCGCTTATTTTATTTCCTTCCGAACGATGAAGCTTTTGGTAATCCTGTGTGTTTGAATACCATGAAATAGATTATTCGTGTATTTAAAATATGTAGTATAGTACGCATATAGAAAGGAAAAGATAAAAAATTCGATTATAAGTGATACCGCAGTTAACAACTAGTCAATAATTGAATTAAAGCTTACATAACTAAGATCTCTCTTAACTTGTGGTTATTTCTCGGCTCACGGGTATTATGTTACAAACATACAATACTTTTATTTTAGATATATACATTTACATTTGACAGCAACAAGTTTTTGTACAACTTTATGACTCAATATACAGTTTATTTAAATTTTATCGTTTTCTTATGCACTGATGGCGTTTTTCAACGCTATAATATAATATTACGATAAAATAACACTTTCAAAATTATTTTTATAACAGCTTCATGACTTTTTGTGTCACTCGACTATCTGACTGTCAGTCACATTTACAGCTACCAATTTTCAGAAATAAAACTTAAGTAAGCATTAAAATGAATGCGGTTCTTTATACCATTAGATAGAGAAATTGTATTCCCTTCCGCTTATGCCTTACGCTGCTATTCCAATATTTGCATAAGGCTCTTAAAACATATAACTACATACAAGGTTACACATAGTTCTAAGACAAATCTGAGTCACATTATAAGCCGCTAGCTATCCGTAAGCGTCTTAAGTCATACTGACAGTCACTAAAGAGCTTTTTACCCTGTAGCCGGCTTAAATTTTAATCCATTCTAGCCGATAAAAATCCTTACATGCAGGCTATGGGTACATTGTTTATCAGATTATCGTTTTGAAGTTTTGTTTCCTTTATCTGTTGTATTGTTTTTGTGGTAAGTAGGAGATAAATTTTGACAGGTTTTCCGAAGCTTGGCTGGATACGTCCGCTCTGAAAATTATTCTATTTTGTACCTAATAACAGTTAAGACAAAAATTCTGCTTATTTTTTGTCAAATTCGATGAATTAATTAGTTACGAAGTAGAAGAGATAATACTAATTAGGTATTTATTTGAAAATCCTTCGATTAAATGCGTAACATTATATATTTTTTATTTTTTATTAAAATGAAAGGACAAATGTATTATAAGTATGTAATTTGTTGAATTAAGCAATTGAAAGTAGACACACTCTGCACACATTTTCGATGAATAATCGTTTTTATTGCACTTCCTTGCCCGCATAAAAATTAATCCCGTATAGAAGATTAAATGGATTAAAATATTTATAAATATGTACGTTTCTTCGCCGTATTGTTAACTAGGAGCCGATTTTTAGATCCTTGGATAAAATTATTTCGTCGAATAACCGTTTCAAAAATGTGTAATGGCACAGATAATATTATATAATGCCATACCTACTTTATTGAACGGATAAGTTTAAAAAGTATTTTTAAAAAAAGAAATATAAACTCATATTGAACAGTGACGTACTCACGACGTACTATTAGGCTACTCTTGTCGATGCATACCACGCGTAGTTGAGTGTAGTGCAATTCACATATTTTGGCTAACCCGATCTTGTATATGGGATGTTCACATGCCAGTGGGAATACACTTAAATAGACATACTTATAATAAACTAGCGGTCCGCCCCGGCTTCGCCCGTGGTACATAATATTTACGTTTTCTCTACATAAGAACCATCCTCGTACTTCAAGGAATATAATAAAAAAAGAATTATCGAAATCGGTTCAGCCGTTCTCGAGTTATGCGCTTACCAACACATTTTGCGATTCATTTTTATATAAAAGAAGATATAACAAAAATATTAGACATTTCGTATGGAAGTTTAGTGATGGCTAGGAATAAAATGCTATCAAAAGTATTGACTTTATGATATAGAGTCAATAATTATGTGGGCTCCTAGTAACACAAAAGTCCCAACAATGCGTATGCATTTTATATATTTTAAATTCCATACTTTCATTAGGTTATTTACCAAAAAAAAATAGAAAAATCTCAGCAAGCAAAAGAACCAATGTCCTTCCGTCCATTAAAAATTGAACTTCACCGTTATTCGTAGTCTGTTTAGTTTATTTAAGGATCAGGACAGACGATGAGAGATAAGAATTAGCTAAGCTAGCAAAGCAAGCCCTTCTCGTGATTTATGACTCCCCACGCCGCGGCACCAACCATAAATCTCATACTTTTTTACCACATTGTTTAGTCTATGGTATTCTGTGACAAAAAGGGAATGTTTTTGCTTATTGATTAAGTGATTTCTCTTTGACTGTTTATTTTAATTCTGAATAGACCGCCCATCATTTTGGCGTGGTTGGAACATTTTGTGAAGATATTTGGAAGGGGCAGATACGTAGGTACGTTTAACGTGGGCAGATGCTTTATTTTTATCTTACCTTATTTATGAACATTGCAGATTGTTCTATTTCTTTTGAAGAGTTACTTAGCATTGTAACTGTCGCTATCTTGACTAAACAATTTAGACTTTGCCATCAAATTAACACTATTACACGCCGGACAGTAAAGCATCGAAAAGTATTAAACAAATAAACAATTTTAAGCTGTTATAGAAGTGTCGATGTGAAATTAGCTCGGCTAGGAGAAATGTATACAACACCCATACAGTTACAGTTTAGCCTTTACGGAGATTATACAACCAAATTAAAAAGTACCTTCCCAATTTCGACATACAATAAATGCATTGGTTTCTATCATCTCCACCAATATACTATTCCCTAACCCCTTACTTCCGTTAATATTCAATAGTCGATTGTTCAAAGCCAGATGGTAAGCTTAGTTAAGCCAAATGCGTAAAGAAATCTGTTTTCAATAAAGGTTATGAGGGGTTACTCTGATTTGTTGGTATTTTAAGAGGTTATGATGTGCTTCTGGATGATTAAAGAGAAATATTGGATGGCTTTTTCAATTATTATTATTTATTATTGTGTTTTAACGAGCTTTAGCTTCCTACAGCTATAACGAATACAAAGTTTGAGATTATGGACGGATGGATGTTTGTTAGATAATCTTTCTATGGAAAGTCGTCTAATAGGAGTTCGTCTCAGAAACGTATTAAATACTTACATTCCCTTATAGGCACTTCTTATTCATGTAAATTGTACAACCCATACAAAAAATTGGTTGTCTGTAAAGTCGGTTTACTGACGATAGTTGAACGTGACAACGTCCGATTGTTCTTCTTTGTCGCTCGTTCCGCGCTCTCGCTTGCACTTCAAGCCTTACATGGAACGCCTCAGAGCGAGGTAACGCCGCATGAGTCATGTTTTTTCGTGCGTACAACCGGCTCTTTCGAATTATAAGACGTTGTCACGTCAAAAATATATAATATACCGAATGTATAATTGATTCGTAATATGGCCAAATGGCGCTATAATGACATATTGTGTCAGTAATGTAATTAGTAATAGAATTAACATAAAAACTTGATAAACAGCAAGTTAACGCATAATTTAATGTTGGATGAGCATGTCCTTTGTTTCAGCTACAGCAGAGACGAACTAAATCAAAGTACTGTCGCGTACACAATGCACCCGGACATTATTTTAGTTCTTGCACGTTCTAGGGACTTAGGTAATGGGCTTTTATACAAGCACTTGTCAACTTTATTAACTTATGGTGGGGACAATATGTGTACTAAAGTTTTTTCTTTGATATGTTGTTAAATTATGTTTGTTTTTCTTGGGTTATATTATCGTCCTTTCTGTAATATTTGGTCAGATAAAAGAGAGACGACTCTACATTTCTCATAATGATCGATAACTATCATGAAAATTCTAACATACACAAGTAATTACATAATATACATATTCTGTTGGAGACAAATTTGATATTTTTAACTAATTCATTCAGTGACAATACTTATCTTACCAATTTAATTTCTTAATAGGCCCTGTTTCGACCCGGTACATATAGAATAGCCTTTGTTACTCCTTAAGGTACGTGTCAGTGAAAAAATTTTCATAATCTACTGGAAATTAACTTCTACATACAAATTAAGAAATACTAATATTACCAAACCGCTTCTCCACGCAACTATACAAGGTGCGTCGCCCACCAGCGCCCACTGTCCCATTGTACGAAGCAACCGCATTATACTAAACATCATTTGTTCTACAGCAGTGGAACACCTCATTGCTTATGGTCTCCTGGTATTGTTCCGCTCATAATACACCGTTATCTACTTACTCTTTTATTTAGTTGGTATAATTATGTGGACTTTATGTATTATATACGGGAAATGATTTAATACGATAAATAGAATAAATTAACATTATTCTTTATTACATTAATGTTTACAAATGAATAGAATTGAATAGATATTTCACTATCATGGCGGAAGCTCTCACGCGTACTGAAATCCAAAATTTTGTAGGTAATTGAATTTAATGTATCTAGCATTGCATTGCATTTTTATGTATTTAAGTAGGTAAGTACTTATAAATGTTTTGCTCTTAGAGTAGGTATACATAAATCGAATAAGGAATGATCGTATTATGTATCATATACCTACTAGTAGAGTGCCGTAAGGCATAAAAATGGTCAAACCTCGGAACCCAGGGCCAGTCAATGAATCTGTATATCAAGTATGAGACTGCATTATTAAAACTAGGGATGTAACGATACATGATTTTGCCGATACGATACCGATACCGATATTTGTAGTAATGTATCGGCGATACCGATACCGATACCGATATCGATGGCTTGGTAGAAAAATAAATAGTGAATTATGCATAAAAAGTTACCAACATTTAACAGAGACAACTGTTAATCGTATTCCTTGAAATAAAAATGCCAAATCAAAAAACAACAAAACCATTTATTTTAGTATTATTATTTTACGAAGTCAGTTAAACTTTAAGTTATACACATACAATCAGTACCTAATAAAAGTTTACTATTGGTAGAGTTTTTTCAGAAAACAAAGTGCGCACGCGCGGGCGGCCTCCCGCATCGTTCATTGGGCGCGGGTTTTTTAATTATTTGATATCAAAAAAATTGGTTGTTTGTAAAGTAGGTTTACGATCGAGATGTTTACGTGATAACATAATGCAGTGGCAGCGCTCGAGATGAAACGGGAGATCGGTCCGTCTCTCTCTTGTTATACCTGCGATCGCGCTCGTGAGGTTTTGGTGTGACACAAGTTTATGAACATGTCACCCGACTAAAACGATTTTAAAAACGTTATCACGTTAAAAATTAAAAAATTCTAAATTATTTATTTCTTTCCTTTACATAAACAAATTTGTGATTGGAACACTCCTAGTAAGCAAATAAAATGCTTTTGTCAGGAGGTTCCGCTCTTCCTTAACACTATTACAGAAACAGAAATAAAACAATATGAATGAATATAATGCAAAAACATAAAAGAAAAGAAAGAATTTAATAAAAAAATATCGGTATCGGTTGATTTATTATCGGCGATACCGATATATCGGCTTGCCGATATATCGGCCTATATATCGGTATCGGTATCGGTATCGTTACATCCCTAATTAAAACCTCAAATAAAAAAGTTAAAAAAAAAAAATTGACCGATCTCGATTTACAACAATTTTTAACAACAATTTACTGAAAAATGAGAGGCGGAAGGGGGAAAAAGTGTTTATAGTGTAAAATTTAATTTTATTTGTAATAAATTATATGTGCAGAGTAACTTCAATGTTAATTTATTAGATTATCGTAAAAAATAAGTTACAAAAAAAATTTATCATTAACTATACACATTGTTACATCATTGTACATTATTGTCGTCGTCGTCGATCTCGTTGATATAGATTGTAGGTGAAGGATTAGTGCAGCTGTCACCATTGCATTCTAAGCAAGCTGCAGTGCAGTTTAATCCACTTTTCCTGCACCCACAAGATGCTCCACATCCTGTTTTGCATGAGCTTGGTGCTTCTTTTTCACAAAAGAAGCACCTAGTTTTCCAATCAAAATCAATTGAAGTAGCTGTTCGAAGCTTTTTTTTAGGTGGAGAGCATGCAGATGTGGTGTTCTTTTTTTTTAATTAAGAATTAATGCATCCTTTATTAATATATTTTTGTCTGCATACCGAATGCACGTAGACAAAGTCGCGAGTATTTATATACTGAGAAAGTCCATCCCCTCTTTCCGCGGATAGAGCTTTTAATGATGATATGCCTCTAGTGACTTTTATAATATCTCCTAGTTCAGAGCTTAATTCAGAACTAGATCCGATTTTATCACAAATGAGGCAATCATTGCTTGTACATCAATACTAGATGGTTCACCCATTGCGACACGTGGCTGCAACAACAAATATTAGTAATATTAATAACTAACTTTTACATAATTAATGATTTATATTATTAAATTCTACTATTATATTCTAACTTTTAACATCGATTTATTACAAAATATTTATAACTGTTTTCAAAAGCATGTAATATAAATGAAAAACAAATACTTACAATTTATGCCACTATTTTCAATATATTTTTTAAAACTCAGTAATTTTCAGTAATTAACTTTTATCACACTCACTGCACAATAATATAAACATTAATTTTTAATAAACAAAAATCTGAAATAAATATTTTTCGGAACGAAAACAACAGCTACGTATTAAGTCTAGCAAGTTACAACGTGCAAAGACAACGTTATGGACAACGTGTACTATCCTGTGAGGGCCCGACTAAGACCTCATTCGCACGAGAGTTAAAAAAGCGTTGCGTTAAAACCCGGCGTTGGCGCTTTTTAAACGTTCTCTCTGTGGTTGTTCATACTAACGCTTTAAAATCACTCATGTCTCGTCTCTGGCTTCAGTAAGACGTGGAAATGGTTTCTGCTAAAATAATTACGTAATGTCAGTTGCGTAATATCTTTATGATATTTATATTATTATATTTGCTTAGAATTCCTCGGAAAGTTTGTTCTTAATAAACTACTTGTAGGTACCTACTTAGGTATTTGTTCAAACTCGTCATCGATAAACATGTTACTTAAAGGAATATGATAAAAAAACCTACTGTTTTAATTTTTATATGTTAGGTAGGTATATTTGAAAGAAAGAAAGATTGGCACTAGCGATTTGTGTTATTAAAAGACGAAAAAGGAAACAAAAGGCATTCTGGGTACATCCTCTGAATGAACAGAGATACTTAAAAGGGCAGTTTGTGACACTGTACGAAGAGTTAAGGCAATACCCCGGAATTTTTTTAATTATTTTCAAATGTCTATAACGATTTTGAATACAGGAACGGACGAGACTCCACATCTATAATTAATAGTTCGGGATCAACAATCCACGACATCGTATCGATTTTCTGATGATTATAAGCACAACAAACACGTGCTACCGCTGAGCGAGCGTGCGGCATACTGAACGCAGCGCCGGCGCTTTTTAGCGCTCGTCTGAATAATAGTAAGAAGTTTCCTATGGTCTATTTTATTTAACGCCCAACGCCGAGCGTTGAAAATAGAACACTGCGCGATAAAAAAGCGTCGCGCTTTAAAAGCGCTGACGTGTGAACATATACTTGGGAATGCATTTGTTCTATTTGGACGCTTTTTTAACGGACGTTAAAAAAGCTCTCGTGTGAATGAGGTCTTAATGATCTAAGCCCGCCATGAACAATACCGAACAGCTGCTGTTATCCCCTCTATTCTCCAACCCGACCTTCATCGGTATATCTGCAGTCCCTAAAGATCCAAGATCAAGTTTTCAAGTTTGTAATAGTTGTTCTTTTTAAAATATGACTTTTGACTAATATAAATCAATGAAAACTCCAAAAAATTAATAATTGTTTATAATATTTTAAAAAAAATTGAGAGCGCGAAAAAAATTTTTTTTAACATTTTTCTATATACTATTAAAAACATATTTTCAAGGTTTATATTAAGATTCATTGACTGGCCCTGGATTCCGAGGTATAAACCTTACGGCGCTCCACTACTACATATAATTGTATGAAAGAGTCCTACATATTATATTCATAGTGAACAGTACAAACCTTTGGATTCATTAAATGAATCGTGGGATGTTGCGATTGTGTTTCGAATAATGAGTCTTATATTAAATCCTACAATCATTGCTTCTTTTTATAATACAACATTTCGTTATTGATTTTCAGCATAAAGAAGTTTGTATTCATATCAAGATAATTCAATAATTATTTCTGTATTATGTGTTTAATAATAAATAATATGAAGTCATGCAGTTCTACCTAAAAGTACCATTAATATAAGGGTCAAGGAACCTATTAAACAGACCATAAAATAAGTGCATGTATGAATCTTAGGTATGAATTTATACATTTTATTCATAACTTGAAGTAACAAAGCTCGGCGAATATCTCGTGAATATCTCCTCCCAGCATTGTTACGATGGTCAAAATATTCGTCGAAATATTTATAGAGAAATAGAGAGAAATGTTAATACTTTTTCAATTTGCATAAATATGAGTTATGTAAATAAAACGTGTTTTTTAACCTGTCGGTCTAGACTTGCGATAAAATGGCGCCATTTAACCGCGCCTTATCTTATGTCAACTGAGGTTTATTTGCACTTATTTATGAAAATATTAATTAACATTAGCAGTCGTTTAAATTATCTTAACGTTTTAATATACCCACAGTATTGCGTTCAATTAAATTATTGTATAAATAAGTCATCTTGTAGATACTATTTTAAATGCAGGGTCAAAGCTATTTATTTAGATTAGTTAATCTGTGACACGATACGTATTACATATTAATTATTAAGTATTATAGTATCTACTAAAAGTACTAATGTCTAACACTAATAGAATCTGTGTTTTCTCTCAGACAGTACTTTGTTGACATGATAAATAAGATGTTTTATTTGTTTAATTCCTCGATTTTTACGTCTTTATTAAAATTTTGTAATTCTTTGTCCTTGTTTTCTTATTCTCTTTTCTTCGATTAAGATGTAGCTGACTCAAGTAGGCCACGAATTTGATTTCCCTTTGGACCAAATATTAAAAAATGGCCGCTACAGAACGTTGTCAGTTTTCGCCTCTGTTCTTTAAATCTGACTGACTCTTTGCTTTATTTTTATTGATTTTACTACCTACCTATTAATTATTTATTGTTTTATCTTATATACATAGAGAATAGATATTATGATAACGTTGAAATAACACTCATTGTTCACTACGCACAACGGCCCAATGAACAAGTTTTCGAGATGCGTTATTGGCGCGTAAATAACCCTTGTCTATGGAATATGACAGATGATACGCTGGCCATAAACAATAGAGGCGATAGGACAGATAACGCGCTGATTTATTGTGCCCACGCAAGACTAAATCAATTACTGAACGATGACCGATATTCGGGGATCATTAATAATGAATATACTTAAACACAATTATTTATACTGTCGCTGTGAAGATGTATGTGGCCCTATTTTCCTTCTCTGTGAAGATTTTACGATTTTATGAATATCAACATCTTTAAAATCATTATTGACCATAACGAGTGCGTTGTTAGGTGGTGGTTGTTATATTATGTACCGAAGAGCTGCCGTGGTGTTCAATCATAAAAATAATAGTAAAAAACCTCATCAACTAGATTTTTACGAGATAAAACAACTCATCATTGACAACGATTCTCATTTCCGTTCAATTAAATTGGAAAACAAACTAATAATTGACGCTTTAAAGGTGCGTATAAATTAAGCGCGGCAGCCGCGCGAGCCAATGTTCGACCAGAGTTGACGTTCATTTGCTGCGCGAGCCAATATGTAGATATATTTTAAGTTGAACGTAGTTGCCGCGCGCGGCAGGCGATCCATCACGAACATCTCTTCTGTAGGACGCCAAAAGTATAGTCATTTTCTTTTTCAAGTCAGGAATAGGTATATCCATTTTCTTACTGATTTCTACCCACGCATCATACCTCAGCGATTTATTGTGGTATTGTGGTATTGGGAGGATTTGCTGTTCCACAAAAATTCATTAGCGCCATACAATTGTATTAGTAAACGGCACTTTTCGTTGTCCATTTTTACGTATACGCCGCGCGAGCCGAATCACCAAAACTACAAACCGTCCACACGGCGTACAGTTTACTGTAGCTTTCGCCCAATGTCGCTCCCTTTATTTTTATCAAGGGGAGTGCGATCGAAAATGAATTCTATCTGATCGACCCTCCAGATACCAATGTAGAGAGCCTCCGCAAACTTAAATCGATTTTCATTCGTGATTACGGTTCCTAATCTCGAGTTTAACAGAATTTTTACATTTACCGAGCACTCTTCACTGGATTTCAAACAGAATTTTCTCAAAGTAATGCAATGTACACACTAATTTCCGTCGCAAAGAATTCTTCTATTCGCGTAAATTAAATTCGGATATGGTTGAGAGGAATTTGATAAAACGTTCCGTTTGGATAATTTGGAAACGTTTCCCTAATTTAGAATCGGAGATTGAAGTTGCACGTAGGAATAGGAAGGCACGCACTTCACACAATATTGGAACACGGTAGCGATCTCATAGCGCCATCTAGTGGCGTCGAAAAGCCGTACACACTCCCGCCCCGCGCTCGCCGCTCCCTTCATTCACTTGTCTCATTCGACGAATCAGTCCCTCTCCGCGAGTCGCGGCATTCGAACGTGTTCAGTGTTGGATTTACCATTGTTTCTGTGTATTGTTTGAAACATACGCTCAGCTGATCAGTGACATAACTATACGCTTCTATACAGCGTTACCTGTAGAGAAAATAAAAAACACAAGAGTGCGTTCGCGTGTTCGATCTCCAGGAACTAAAAAGGAGTCATCTGTAAATATAAGCGTCGCGGAGGACCAACCAAACGCGTGTGACTGATCGATACTTTTAAATGATAACATGGTTTCAATTAGGTGTTTTAGAAGACGGTGAGATAGTGTGACTGTGGAATTGTGTTGTGTCGTGAATTTAATTCAGAGTTCGCTTAAAGAGGTGAGTTATCGTATTGATTTGACGTATTTACGTGCGGCTTGATAAGGCGCTAGGATTTGTTTTGAGGCGATAAGTGGTAGCGTGCGATAGCCAGGTACAAAACATTGCATTTAATAAGTTCTATTTTATGTGAACATTTAGTTGATATCATCATTATACTTATTTGCTGCTAAAGTTTATGTAAAAACTTTTTCAAATGTTTAACATATTACATAGGTAGGTAGGTATGTACAATTCAATCGAATTTATAATTAAGTTTATGTACATATTACATCAATAGCCCGAAGGTAAATAAACCTTTATAATTCAATTATAATATATTATCATCTATAATCCTTGCAAAGCGCTACAATTTCGAAAAAGGAATAAAATTTAAATGTGTGAACATAAACATTACAACTGGCCAGGATTGCAAAAGTCAACGTAAGAAAAAGTATAAAATAGTTTATGGTCGAAACAACCGGATACTCGTTGCAGCAAAGAAATAAACGTAAGCTGGAGTGCGTTGCACTCGGCACCTGAAGCTAACCTAGCTATAGCTTAGCTGATGCACTTTCTCATTTGCAAGTCGAAAATAACTAACGAGCGTCCGAATGACTCACGTCTTTATTTACGACTCTTCTTCGGTGCTATACCGTCATACGACAATGCCTACGCTTGTATGAAAAAATAATATTCGATGTCTTGAAGATTACCAATGTGCTATGATGGAAAGAAAACAGTATTTACCTACCCTCGTTCCTAGATTATAAAAGAAAGATTAAAACGAGAAGAAAATGCATTGTTTAGTTTATTTTTAATTATAAATTAATGTGTGTAGGTATTATTGTACTTAATTGTTACATTAATGTTTAATCACATTTCAATTTGATAATAGGTATAAACTTGTAGGTACCTACAAGTTTATAGTACATGGTGTCTTGTGCTTAGATCTGTACAATACGTGTAATATTTTCCATCTTAACTTTACAATAAAATGTGAGATAGATTTTAACGAACGTCTGGAAATCTCATTGCATCCATGATCCAGACATCTTTTAAAATGTAATAAAAGCAGAATTTCCGTAGGAACCCTCTCGGGACACGGTGTACGAACAGACATACCTACGTATTTCAGATTTCATTTTTATCGACGGCTATTCTGTCTCCGACGGGAATATGCTGTCCCAGACCAATGACTAGACATGAAGACAATCGTATTATATTTGAAACTAAGCACTCCTGCTGAGTTCAGCCAGTAGGTATATACCTAATCACAATAAAATATGGGAAACAAAAAATAATAATGTAGCTTTCTGCTGGTGAAAGATTTTTTCAAATCGGTCGAATAGTTTCGGAGCATTTTATTTGAAACATACACACACTCAAATCTTCCATTTGTAGACTGTAGTATACCAATGTAGTCTGCAGATACCTACCTAATAGGTAGGTACCTACTAAATAGATTGTTTTTTCTCGACATTAATAAAATTAAAAAAAAATGCAAATTATTATCAATTATGCTTTTTAAATATTATCATATCTCACGCCCGAGTGTAGTTATTTCATAAAAATTCAAATTATTCAGTATAAATTAACATGATCATTATTTTTTAAACAATTTTAAATACCTATTTAATTAATCTTTATTCATAAAAAAAGACACAACAATTTAAAGTAATTTATTAAATAGGCATCTTACAATTAAACCAAAATATAGTACCGTAACAGATATACCTACATAGAAATAACAATAAAACGAAAATACTTAGCAGTAGCTTAAATCTAGACCACTCGAAATAGACATTGCATTTACCAAGCAAATATGTTATAATAATTCGGTTTTTTATCACAAATAAATGGCCGTCTGCGAGCGTTGAAAGCTTGCATTCATAGCGGTTGTAATTTATTATTATTGTCTGTATGTCCGTGTGTTTAGCGCGAGATTGTTCGAGTGTCAAGCGCGTTAATTATGGGGTCGTTCACTATACTTAAGTATTTACGCCCACCATTTTTTTATTTTTATTTCTGAACGATATTTGTTTGTGCGTAAGCGTGGTGAATAATTTTACGGTACGCGCGTTAGTTTGGAATTAATTTGGAAGACTTGTCTAAAAAAACGTAAGCACACATTGTTAAATATGTAATTACTTAGGTTATAGATAGTCAAGTAAAAAAATCGCACGTATTTTTCTTAGACGGAAATATCTGGACTGAATTCAAAATCATTCCTCAGTATCTTACAATTTTTATTATGGTAAATAAAACATCATACTTAATTAAAAAATATGAAATTATAATAACTGGTGTGTATTCGTAATACAAATTGCAATAAACACTAAACTCATAAATAACAAGTTTCATTGCGATGCGCTAATGCAAGTGGACGAGAGAGGCTGGTAGTCAATTAGTTTATCACAAAATCACATCTGTCTAGCCACTCGAAAATACACTTGAAAAAGTGTACAAAAATCCACAAAAACTGGCGTTTTATTTTCTTGACAGCACTTCTCAATACTTGGAAACCGGTGGAAAGTTGAAAAGTGCTCGGAAAGTTGAATGGATTTATTTTATTATTGGAGCCCGGGCTGTGAGCCTTGTCTAGAGACAAATAATGTTGTAAATGCTTCCATTAGTGGCGGTAATTCAAATCTCTTTTTAAAAAATTCCATTCCAAGTTTGAATTTCGAAACCATAGATATATATAGTTTTGTTTTTGATTGCCGTGAACGTGAAGTGACAGCGACCGGCGCGAGCGTTACAATAAAATGCGAAATGGCATAGAATAAAAATGTAATAACATTTTAATTTGAATTACAACGTTAAAAACTATAACGTCGACCAATCCATCACCTTAGATTTATTTCTCCAAGCTAAACATTCAATATATAAGATTAAAATATCTTACAGTATTTTATGCGTAAACTAAACACGTCTTGTTGGCAAATATATCGCAATAACGATAAAAACAGAGAAGCTTTTTACTGTTTAACAGTCGCGTAAATCTAATACAGTAGCACTTTACAAGAAATATATTGAACAATGTCTGTATATTGCGAGCTAGACAAATAAAAATAAATATAACATAATCTAACATTGTACTGGAAATAAAAATACATCGTGGTTCGTGGGTGGGTTTTATAATGTCCTTCGTCTTATTCTTTATTTATTTTAGGTTTTTATTGTATGGTTGATGATTAATAAAGAACGGATTATATTATGTTGTTAGAAGTTAAAGAACAATTCTTCGTATAAGTCGTGGGCGTATATGAAAAGATTACTACAATAATATTTATTAAAACTTTTCCAATAAATAGGTAATATAGGTAGTTAGTTAGGTATCATATTTTTATCGCAATGATGAATAATTATAAAAGAAACTTAAAAGTAAAAATGCGATCCTGCGTCATCCTAATGGATGCTGTGAAACTGAAAAATCGCTTTTTCCTCATTGTGATATTTTGACACAAGCTCTGAGGCTGAATCCATTCGTTTCAAGAGGAGTGAAATCTCTATTTTACGTTAAATGGAATGGTACTTATTTTAAAGTAAAAATTGTAAAATCATTAACTATCATTTATCAAAATAGCATTGTCCACACTTATTGTCCATTATTAATATGTATTTGTTTTTTACTGTAATAGTTTCGAATCTTTATATATACACAATATTTATTTCTACCATATATTACACACATACATATAAAATCCGCATAACACAATAGGTTTAACCTATAAACACACTGTATATCACACAATACTTTGATCCAAGAATAACTAGCACAAACTAACATTACATAGATAACACTAGAATTTAAAATGTAACCTAACATCTAATTGCAGGTACGCATTAGTAATTAGCGCCTACAGTTCACTGACCGGCCAAACATCGGTGGGCCATTCACGCCCCGAACAAAGATATGTTTGTTGGATTTATGGCTGTTCACTAATTTGTAAACGCATTTTAATGTCGGATTATTCGTGTATCATTTACATTAGGATTATGCTGAGAACACATAGGCTAATTTTGCAAGTGCAGTAAGCAGTTGTAATTGTTGTGTTGTATAATATGTTGTATTATTATTGCGTTTTAGTTTAGATTTAGTTGTGGTACAATATAATCTAATCAATGTAATGTATTTTACGTAAATAAGAAGTCGTCAAAATCTCAAGATGAACTAGGAGAATATCATTAATTTTATAATATGCTACTTTCTTCTTTAATTTCAAGTTATTTGACCTAAGAAAAAACAAAACTCTGCAAAAATAAACATTGATAAAACAAACGCAAATTCGAATCAGAAGCCGTGTGTACGCAGCATTACAAGGAGTAAATAAATTAGGATTTGTGGACAGACAAATTTATTCACATTGTTTTTACATGTTGAGGAGACGTACCGTGAATTATTTTCGCTCGACATTTAAAGTATCGCTCAAACCGAACCCGTTTTACAAAAAATATGAACCTTTGTACGTCTTTCGAGCTTTTCTCGGAAACGGCTTGCGGTATTGAGACAAATTTTTATTTCTTTCCAGTACAGAGTTTAAGGAAGCGCTGTATAAATGGAGATATGTCTTTACTTTGTAACGCTGCCTTTTAGTTCGCGAAAAGCTTTTTGCGTGTGTTATTGACTTGGTAATGAGACGTCATTTACTGAACACCCTATTTAGTAAAGTCATATTTAAAACTATGTTTTTCTGATGACTGTCCTTTTGAACGATGGGTCGTTGGATGGATCCAACAATACCAAAATTCATTTCCATATGTTCTGCCTATCTGCATCAAAACATGACAGACATAGCAGCATTTATGATATTAAGATAATAGATACTCTTAAAACTACCGTTAAAACATCAGAGTAACATTCCCTAAACCTGTTTGAAGGTAGTTGTCACTTTGGATACTTTTAAAGGCCAACGTAATTACTCCATTGACTGCAGGCAGGCCCTCAGGGGTCCCTTTGTGCAGGCTTTGTGCCTTTGACGGTAAGAAAGCTGAAGGAATTTGTGTAACCTCCCGTAGTGGAAATATGTATCCTACTTGGTTAAGGAGTTAGTGGCCTAATTGTCACGCACTTAGCCAGTAGACATAATATGAGATTTTTACTAAATTCATTTGTGGTTTCTGTATTATTCTTCAACCATGTTGGAAAAAATTATAAAAAAAAAAAAAAAATATGGGCGTGGAGTCTAAAAGTGTTACTACTAGAGCTTCTTACATGAACCTTTCCACTGATACCTTATTGTGAAATTTAATGATTCGAAAGTACTTTTAAAGAAACATAGCTGTGTGTTATTATTTGATGTTGTTTTGAATTCACATTTATTGTCTCAACTAGATGAATTAAAATAAAAGTAGGTATATAAATGTTTATGTTAAGAATCAATACTTCAGTATGTACTTTGATTCCTGTAGAAGTTACGATTTTGTTTGCACCACAAAAACATCACACCTCATACAAGTTCAAAAGCGACTCGGAGAAGTCTTTTCGGCGGAACTTTTAAAAATATAATTTGAACTATGAAGCGTTTATATTTTTTTCCGGTAATCGGATTCTTGCACTGGCATGACAATTAAAATATTAGATTAGGGGAGAGGGGGGCACATTTGAACACTTTTTAAATAAAAATTTTTTTGTCCCGTATGGTATGACCAATCAAGATTTATTTTATTTTAATATAAGATATGGGGCTTATACTACATAAAAAAATTATATTTAGTTATTTTGACTTGCTATAGTTACACAGTATCAATTTTTAAAAAACTCGATTTTGTTCAAATGTGCCCCGCGAATGGGGCACATTTGAAACCCCTAGGGGCAGTTTTGAAAAACTGGAATAAAATGGAAACCATGTAACTTAGAACATAATCAACAATATATTTATGTTATTTGTAGCTAATATTATGATAGTATACTGTCATTTATGTCTTACAATAACTATTAATTAAATAAACTTATATAAAACTCTTAACAGCCTGGGGCAGTCTTGAACAAAGAACACGTTATTTTAACCGAGATCAAATTGGACATTGCGAAACAATATTAAACATAATATTCATAAGTAACTTAGCAAATATGACATTTTAAAGACACATAAACAATCATGACAACTAAATGACCACAAAATATAATTATTAAAAATGCAAACCACATCAATACTTTGATAGTTAATACTACCAAAATATTGGACTTTGAAATAAATTTAAATATAAATATGAGATAGGTTAAAGTACCTAACCCATCTTAAATTTACTGAAGTCAAAATTAAAAGTTAATAAAGCAGCTGTTCGTGAAGTTCCTGCAGTAGGGCATGGCTTCGGAAGTTTCTTTACAACATCCGTGATAGGCACAAAAGATTGATCTTCTTTTTCAGGGAAAAAGAATTTATAACAGAACTTCTTTTTCATGAAAGAAACTAAAAACATATTTCCATCTTTTCTTTTTATAATAGCCACGAAATACTTTTCTACATTACTCTTGGTAGAGTGACATTTGACTAATACATAATCACTTTCATTTATATTTTCTTCTCTCAACGATTGCATTGATTTATTTTCGTGAACCAGATCATTATCAGACTCAGGATCGCTTCCACGATCACTTGCATCCATATCAGAATCGTCATGCAAAGATATATTTCCATCTGATTCTGAGTCTGATTGATCACACCGCAATGATTTATACTTTTGAGATTTTTTCGAAGTGTTTTTAGGCGTAGATTTTCCTCGTTTTCCTAAATTAAAAGTTACAGGCTTGCGTTTCATGCGTTCCTGATAAGCAGCTTCTATTGCGCATTTTTCTGGAGTGTCAGTTAAAATACGTGTGGAACCTTTCTTTCTTCCTTTTCTTCCAGTACGAGGAGCTGCTTTAGGAAACGGTCTTATTGCTTCAGGAGTAAGTATTGCTTTTTCACATTGGGCAAGCTGCGATGAAGTGGTTATCGGTTTCTCAGGTTCCTCAAAATTAGCAACAATGGCATCATTTTTCATTGCAGACGGTGAAGAAGCAAGAACTGGAGCTTTATCATTAGTCTTAGTGGTCGATATTACATTATGTTGATCCATTTCTACATCTTCAGCATCAGTGGCGTCGCTGTCGATTGTGGATGCTGCAGGAGCAATAATTTGAGGTTCATCTACAGCCTGAAGTTCTATTATTGCGTGTTCATCCACGTCCATATGTTCAGCATGAGCGGCATTATCATTGGCAGTATGTGGCATACAGTCACTAACCTGACATAACACCTCATCGTGTTGATTACTTTCGACATTTTCAGCAGCTACAATCAAAGGTCTTTCTTGCGCAGGATCAGTCCGATTGGTTACTTCTGCACATTCAAAGTCGTCATCTGTAAATTTGTTTCTTGAAAACGGATATATTCCTGGCGCAGAGAATCCTGACGTTATGTTATTGATAGTATGAGAAGCATTATATGCAGGAGTAATAATACCTGGGAGATCATGAATGGTAATTGTTTTACCCGGATGGTTAAGTAACCAATCATTTTGAGCAACTGCAATCTTCGCCTTAAAAGAACTGTTTACTGCAACATCGAGAGGTTGCAGTTTGTGTGTGCAATGAGGAGGAAAAGTCAACAATGTAATTCCATTTTCTCTTGCAAAATTTATAGCATCCAGAGTGCAATGGCTTTCATGATTGTCAAGGAGGATAAGAATTTTATCTTCCTTGGTGCATCTAGTAATTTTTTTAATGTGTTGCAGAACTTTCACAAACAAAGGCCCCGTCATCCAGCCACTTTTAGGACTGTTTGGGAACCCCACGCATCCCCTTGGACCTGCTGAATACATTGATTCATGAACTTTAGCTCTTGGAAAAATAAAAACTGGAGGAATGGTATTCCCAAGAGCATTTACAATACCACACATAGTGATCAATTGCCCTCTTTCTGCTGAAACACTTTGGCCCACTTGCTTTTGGCCTGTTCTAGCGATGACATTGGGTGCTTGCACAACTGTCATTATATTTGTTTCATCTAAATTATAGATACGATCTGGAGAATAATTGTCTCGCTGCAGCACCTTTTCATAATTATTAAAAAACATAGTAACATTATGTTTATTAAAGCTCGTTGAGCGAGAAAGACTCGTGTTTTCAGGTTTTCGCAAAGATAATTTGGAGTGCCGTTTCATAAAACTTTTCATCCACTCGATCCCCGCCAACTTGTTATTTAACCATTTTTCAGGGCACTTTCCTAAAGCTCTTGCATATTCATAAGCCAACTCTCGGCCCTGTAAATATGTTAAACCATAGTTCATACTGGACATTTTCAAAAAGTAACCTTCCAGCATACGCTCCTCATCATTGGTAAAAATTTGATGCGTGGTGTGTTTGCTGCTATAGTTTTCATTTTTTGGCGTTATGTTTTTCTTAAATTTTTTAACTCTATAAAATAAAGTTGACGGTTTTATGTTAAATATCGTAGCAGCGGTCCTCAACTTCATGCCATCATTGACAACATATGAAACAGCTCGTTGGGCATCTTCTTCGATCACATCACTTTCTTTTTTCTTTTTATAATTTCTTACCATTATGGCTGTAAAGTAAAGACAGTAAAAAATGTAATTACTTACTTAGTAAAAGGGTCAGCTTTACATGTATATGTGTATGGGGCAGTTTTGAACATGTTATTCAAAAGTGCCCCAGTTATTTTGATCAAATCTGCCCCAATACCAACCTTCACAAATAAAAAATTTTGGACGTGAAAGTAACTTGTGTTCAATGATCTCATATTTGTAAATACTTTGTCTGTAATACGTGAAACACTATAAAATAATAACAACTCGAATATAATACTTACGTTTTCAGTAATTTGCATTTAACCAAAAAAATATTTGTTTACTTTCGTCTCCGTCAAAGTAACCGGCAATATTTTCGCAAAATGACACTGACATAGACGTTAGTTGACAACTGACAGATGTGTAGTTCGGTGTTACCAGTATTAAAAAGGTGATGGAGGTCGAAAACAGTAAAGGATGCGTTCATAAATCGAATAATTCAAAACTGCCCCTGTTCTAAACTGCCCCCCTCTCCCCTACATCACGTCTTATGTTTTAGGGTAAGTTTTTGCTTTTCGAGTGAACCCCATATGTGCAGTCGTTAAGTATATTAACGAGGTGCCCGCTGGGCGCGCGTCTCCGTCGTTTATCAAATTATTTATACATGCACGGCATTCGGCCACCCATCGACTGTAAGGCTGGCTTGGTTGTGCGACTAGTCGAATGTCGTGTCGCACGCTAGTTGTCATACATACCTAAAGATTTGTTACAAAATAACATGTATTAGTTATACGTATTCAAAAACCTTTATTATTTTTTATCGTTTTACCGAAAAATTTGGCAAAATTTCAAAAAAGTTTAAATGTCAAATTTACGTTTTTAACTCCAAATGAGCTATACTTTCACTCCTTTAAAACTATTACACCTCATGTCACTCTGTATAATTATAAATTTTTAATGAATACATTATAGACTTTAAAAACGATGCTCGCTCAACAAAACAAACAAAAAACAGTCGCTCGTTGTTACGCAGCCTAAACATTTCTCATTGAATTTAAAAAATGATTCGTTTCGTAAACGGATGGTACTGGGCGTACAATTTATGACTTATTTTAACATATGAAGCTATTTGGGTTTCAATTGGAACGATTTTCGATTCGTCTATTTCGGCTGAATAAATATTATATTGAATATTTTATCCAGTTACCGTTAGTTTTGAATTATTGTGGTTAAATACCGTTACACGCATGTTATTGTCCCGAAATGGACAATTTAAAGTGTTTTGATATGAAGTTATTCAGACAGTTTTACATGTAAAATAGTTATGGTCATCCTTCTTTTATTACTATCAATCCGAATGCATAGAAATTGTTTGATATATAAATGCGTTTTCTCATTTATAATGCCATTTTTAACCGACTACAAAAAAGTGGAGGTTACTCAATACGACCGTACTGTATACTTTTCTTGTAGCATCGACAAATTTCACCAATTTTATCATTAATTTCAACATTAAATCAGATCCGTTGCAACCCATAACAACTAAACTTCTGTTAACACAACAGTTGTATTGATAACATGTAATCAGTCGATCAATCTTCGGAAATAGCCTTGAGTTGTTCGCGAAGATTAATTTATTATAAGTTGACGAATGGTAGGATTATTGGTGACTGCAAGTGATAATGTTTCATTGATTGAATACCCTTATTTGCTGTAGAATGACTGCAACAGTGGGTTGATTAATAGTTGCTCTTTTAAAATTATTTCAGTACCTATTACAATTTAATTTTACAAAATATGTAACTGTATATTATCATTATCATTTAGAAATTAGACTTCTTCTAGACCTTACCACCGATAGTAGGTACTCTACTTAGGCCTTAGGGTTTAATGGATTTATTCATCCTTTGCTTCTCCTAGCTTATTTGACATTTCAAACGCCGACGCCTAAAATTCCTCATAATTAATAGGCCAAAGTTATGGCAAGGTTACATTTATCGAAAGTGTTAGGTGTAGCCAAAAGCAAGGTTTAATCATGATGCTTACAAAATGTTATATGGCATATCAAAAAGCTTATTAACTAGTATCTTCAAAAACAAATATTATAAACACTAGAGATATTTACTGTATAGACTAATGAAGCTTACAGAACCAAAATTTCCCTTCTTCAAGTACACTGTACAGTTGACATTTAATATCATCTGAGGTATTACATCGAAGCATATTACTCCAATATTATGGCATCTAACATGTCTTCTAGGTGGTCTATCTATAACATTACTCCATATTATGTCGTGTTACCATAATTCGATATGGCCGATCGCTACAAACCAGGTCAGCGCATACCTCTCCTTGGCGCCAATTAGATTCAAATATGTGGTGACGTAAGACATTTAAATCAGTTCGTCTATGGCATGCTCTAGTTTGCACTTTATGGTTTATATTGTCTATTCATGCTAATTAGTAGATACTTTGTTATGGTGAGATTGTTTCATTTTATTTTAGAACTCTTCGTAACTATTTAATAAGGGACGTTAAGTTTTTGAATGTATGTAGTGATAAAGTCGGCTTGAAGTCATCATAATTATATCTTTTACATATTCATATTGATATAACCTTCAGTGGAATTCTAAATGTCTTGACCCTAGAGACAACGTAAGTATCATAAAATCGATCATCATTTCATTTGTTTCATTAGTATTTTTGAATTAGGTACATAATTAAAAAAAAAAGTTGAACGACTTACATCAAAGATCTTTTGTTATAAAAATATTAAAAAAGGTATGTACCAAATACAACTCTAAATCTATAATATCATCTTTTTGAACAAACATTCATTTTCTAAAACCCGGTAATCTAAGCATATTTATATTATAGTTTATAGCTTCTTGTTCGAGGAAAATAATCATTTACTTAACGCGATTAATTTTGTTTGCCAGTTTTACTATCGATTGAATTGATTTTACATATTTTCATATTGGTGAGATAATGCAACGATAAAATAAAATGTTGAACAATACAAATAAACGTCTGTTATAAATGTAAGCTAATATTTGTTTTATGTTGATGGCAAATATTTTCCTCGTCGATGGTTTTTCAATTGGTGTTTTTCCTTCTATTCTGTAGATACCTATGCGTTAATGCGATAAGAATCTTAAGTTTTACCTGTGAAGAGTGCTTCGTGTATTATAATTGGTTTTATGATAAATTGCGTTTTAAATAACCAAAGGTAAATAAAACTGAAACCAGTCTTTAACGAACAGTTAAGTTTGTTACTTTTTCATACAAAATCGAATTTGTATAAAATTAGGTACAGAGATAACTTGTGTTAGTATTTGTAATATGCATTATTACCTACATAGGCTATTTTTCCAGGTACTACGCGACGCCGCGGGCTCAAGCAAGTATAGAAACTATATACATAGTTATTATAGTAACACATTTTCCACAGTCGCGCAGACTCAAGAAGTACCCAAAACCCGGTGGCATGCCGATAGCCGTGTTTAATTACAATAGATAGTCGATGATTTATTGATATTGCACATGATAAGAGATAACGCTGACTTGATGATAACAGTACATTTTGAAGGGAATGTTTCCATCTAGATGATTCTATGTTTGGGTTTTTATCGAGGATTTTTATGATGTTTCATGTGAAGTGGTTTGGGGTAATTTATATTTGGTTTTTTATCTGTCTTTATGTTGGTGTGGTTAGATAATTTATATGCAAGTACTAAGGAAATAAATGATATCTATTCTCATGGTTAAATTAGCTAGGTATATAAAATTTGGATTCTTTAAAAAAATCCAAATATTTATAAATTGGATTGATAGAAAAAAAATAAAGTTTCACCTTGTCAATAAAAACTAGCAAAACAATACATTGTAGGATAGTATAAGAATAATCACTCCCACGTGTGACGTGACTAAATCAAAATTTCCCACAATCGATATAAATCAATAAAAACGAGCAATATATTTAATTTGTCGTGTTACTATCACAAATCGGAACGTTCTCAAATAATGAAGGAATCGAAACACGTCGTAAACTTGTAAATCGTTCCATTACACGACTCCGCTTGTAACAGATTGAGTGATAACGCTGATAACGCTTATCAGTTTGCCAAATATTGCGATTTTTACCTCGCTCCGTGGAAAGAAAGACATTCAAGCACGAAAAAGTGTATATTTATTGCAATTTGCACAAACTAAGTATGTATAACAAAAATAATATGCCAAAAAGGCATCGTTTGCACAGGAAGCGGCCTTATTAGAAACAGCTATCTCTACCAGGCAACCTGGAAAACTTCATAAAAATAGAAATTTTTGAAGTGTATGGGATAATGCAAAGAAAAAAAGTAGATATGATTTATTTATTACTTCTTGTTATGTACCATACATAACAAGATTTGAGGACAGAGTCACAGATCAGTAAGTAAATAAAGTTAGTTATGTTTTAAATATGTAAGTGTATGTAATTTGGCCACTGTGTTATTGAACAGAAAAAAGAGATTAATAGAATATTGGAGAATAACTACGGATAGATTTTCTTGGGAAACAGCTAAAAGGGATGAAATAGACGATCCAAATTGTTTTGAAAATGGTTATCGCGATAATATAAAGGAGTGTACGGAAAGAGCTGCAAGCAATGAACTAGTAATAAATAACCTAATAGATATTATTTACTATATATTATATACATTTACTTCTAACCAACGAAGAGTGTTACTTTCACAGTATTATAATACTTTATAAAGGATTTATGTTATAATTAAACTACCAATATATTATATAAGGTAATAGATTTTGTCGCATTCACACGTGAAATTTCACAGGCTTGTTATAAAATTTATGGCGGGTTGTTTGCCCATTAGCATGCCATTAATTATGGAAATGGCTCGTTATATTATTGGTGGTGTTTTGCGAATTTATTGCTAAACAGAGACCGCGGCTTTGCCTACAAATAGAGAGCATTTTACCGTTTAACGTGATTTATTTAGTAGCCTCTGTGGAATGTTTACTCTGTCTTTTGTGTGTTATTTTAATGTCACTATAAAAATGATGTCTCACGAGATTTTGTAGTCGACATTAAAAATCCAACAAAGCATTGAAGTGGTTAACGCTATATCGTAGCACAACAAGGGGTCAGAAGAGGTGAATTACATTAGGAGGGGTGAGGGGACACCCCTTGTGAGAAATTGTAGTCTGCCAAGTAAATGGTTGTGTTTAATGACATTGGAAGTATGAATGCTGGAATTCTGCCACTGTTGGTTGAATGATCTTTTAAATCTTGGATCTGTCTAAAATCGTATACACGAATATCCTACTCTGAATATTATTGTTGATAAATTTGGGATGTTTTTACTAGTTCCTTCTATCCGAAATGTCGATTAAAATGTAGTCTGATATATATATTTTTCCAGTGTTTAATGCAAAAATTATACCTATATCTTAGGTTATATTCAAAATTCCAACAACACAATATAAGATAGAATACTACTGCTTATAATGTAAGTATATAAAGATCTCAACTAAACATGACCTCAGCTTTAAAAATAATAGCACATGAAAAGGACATCGGAAGTGTAATCATTACGCACAAACAGCTCAACTACTGCAATTTATGTTACAAGTAAATAAGCTCCAATTTATCGAACACCATCAGAATAGCGCCCAAGGAATTTTCGACTCTCGCGTCCCTATCAACGTAAATTCGTCTCTACCACTTCAAAATTAGGTGCATAATACGTTGTAAGTGAAAATTTGCCAGCCATCGATTATTTGGACAAACAAGGCCCGTAATAAATCATCCCAAGCCGACTACCTGGCTCGATCGATATGAAAAAAGACCCTATTTTGAAACAAAGGGAGTGACATTTTCGGACGCACGGAATTTTGATGTTAGCTGTTATTATGCGGTAGCGTTTGAGACCTATAATTATATCTTCTATGTAAATAGGGTTATGTACTTAAATTATTTCTAACTGTTATTATTTAATAAATGTTAATTATTACGGTATCCTATTATCACTGGTGACTGGCTAACCCGCGTTTTATTTGAAAATAATTTATTCAACCAAGTTGATTTATGACTCTTTAAATTGAAGTGAAATGTATTCAAAGCATAATACATATTTAGTTTTATTAAAATGCTTAACTATGTCTATATAATATAAATTATAATTTAACTTAAAAGTTTGCTTTATTCCTAAAGAAAACATTGACATGAAGAATCTTATACAATATGCAATCATCAGTTAGTTATACATAAATATGAGAAAGTTAAAAAAATGGCGGAATGCGGGTTTTATCTCGCCTGTACAGATCTCGGGACTCGCGCAAGGGCCTCGGAGCTAAAAATAAAGTGTCTCCCCAAAAGATCACTTATGCTGCTAAGATAATATGGATGATATTTAATATACGTACCACTATAAGACTGTTTTTACCAAATACCTATTTTAAAATTAATGTTGTGTTTCATATTTTTTCTAGGACTAATTATGAAAACTTTTTACCTAATTTAGAGTTATATACTTTATCAAAATAACGAAATTTTCATATTGTATAAATTATAGGTATATACACTTCACATAAGCCACACATAAACAGTAAACACATAACATTTCAACATTACATACTTGTATTCTTTTACAATTGCCATAGTTCATTAAATTCCAAGGGAATTAATATAATTGGTTTAAAATAACCACGTACAACAGATTAAATGCAAAAACCTCTTAACGCCTTATAAGAAGCGAAAATAAACAAAATGGCTATCCATAAATACTATAAATTCTATAATACATAGTTATATTATAGTCACAAATATTCCGCGTCTCATTTTTTGTCCCGGCAGATATTTTAAGACGCACCTGTTCACAGAATAAGATGAAAGATAAAGCCCAGGTATATTTCTATTTTATAAACTCATTGTTTTAAAAATAATTCACTCTGTGACAATTGCAAGTTATAAATATTAAATACGTTGTAAAAATATGCGAATTTCAGCAATAACTGTTTGCGAATAACGCAATTAAATTTTATGTTTTTACAACTTGGAACTTTTGAAAGTACCTATACATTGTTTTGCTGAAAGTGTTTTTGCCAATTTCAAAATATTTTGCCGGCTTGACAAATTGTTTGATTGCTAGGACAAAACAAGTTATTTTTATTGGGAAGTTATAAAACAATATTGTATCGTACCCTCGTTGAGGATTAATTTGTTTAGAAGCAATTTTAAACACTTGTGCCCACCAAAAATGTTGTAAAAGGGATTTTTTTTTATTCTATCTTGTGCACGTATAGATAGTTGAAGCATAAAAAAATTATCATTTATGTATCTCGTTATAATAACTGAAAAGATAAAACAACTCCGTTATTTAATTTATTCTAAAATTAGACACTTATCTTCATTTGACGTTTTGGGGCATCACTAGGTTATCTGATGGTCACATTATCTCGAAATGCATAAATCTTATAATTCTAAATAACTGTAGAGTCGAATGTAACATACTGTTGTAATTATTCAAGCAACAATAAGCATATGAAACAAAGCCGTATTAAAATTAAACAAATAAAAGAAAGCTGGAAGAAAAGACGTCTTGGTTTCTCTGAGATTAATCTTCATTAACGTTCAGGATAAAAGCTTAGTACTTTCTAGATTATGATATAAAACGTGCAGAAAATTTAATTGGTATGTCCATTATAATCTTTTTGTATTATATTCTTTTAACAACGAGGGACTCCGACTTATCAATTAAAATATGAGCTATTGGATTTAGATGATTTATTAAGAGAAATAATTTTAATTAATAGGTCAAGATAATAATCATTGTTATGAATTTCTTATCACATTTAATTGTAATGACATCTTTGTTCTTCGGCGAAATAAAAGCTTAACTTATTTTATAAACTTGTTTTTCTTTGAAAGTAGTAGATTTTTATAAACACATTTAGGTATACATGCGAAATATTGTATTACGAATATAAAGTGAAACTTATTTGCAAAATATATTTTAAACCCTCGTTAAAGTTTAAATTAACCGTGAAATTGTTTACAAAACTATTGACCTGAATTGTTTAAAATATGGCCGCTTCAATCACCTGTTAATAATATCATAATTCATAACAATGATTCAATGCATTAGTTTTGAATGTGTAGTTTATGCTATCATATAGAATTACTAGCGGTCCGCCCCGGCTTCGCCCGTGGTACATATGAAAAATTGATGTTGGCCGATTCTCAGACTTACCCGATATGCACAGAAAATTTCATGAGAATCGGTCCACCCGTTTCGGAGGAGTATGCAGACTAACATTGTGATACGAGAATTTTATATATAAGATAAATTAGAAATCATACACAGGTGAATAAATTCACTTTTAAATAGAGCGATGTACACGGATTTTTTTTTTTTTATTTACGGTCGAAAAATCGAATAAGTAATATGAATAATCAAATCAATCATAGATACATGAAGAAATCATCACCAAAAACTAGACACACATGATGTAACTTAGAAAAAGGTAAAAATTATTTGTTAATGCCATATAATATTATGCTATGCCATGTATGTTAATTTACTATTGATAAAAAATAGCACTAATTTTCGACAAACCATATACAGGAGTACATAATATAGTGTAACTAATAAGTTTAAACATATCGGTAGGTATATCTCCTTTAAAAGCTATCGAAGTCATACATGTTTATAATTATAATGAATAGTAGCCAGTAGGTTAACAAGAGTAGTTGTTTTAGCTATTGAATCGATGTGTATATTACACACTTGACCATCGTGAGTTGCATCACGTATTCATAACGTTAGTTATGATCTCTTTAACGAAGTAATGTTTTTTATACAGTACATATTATGTTTTACACATATGAATAAAAACCCATATCACACCTAAAACAGTTTTAACAAATGCGTAACAAATATAGGTACTACGTACATTCGATGAACATCTCTTTATAATTTGGTTTAAATGGTCGCCGAGTTTCGTTCTTTTAATCGTCTTGTATCTATTACTACAAATTATTTTCCTTTGTTGGTTAGATTGAAGAACTTTTTTCTGCGTTATAAAAAGACTATAAAAGAAATCACAAGTACTGAGGTCTTCAAAAATTGCATTCCGATTCCCAAAAAAAGTGACAAAGAAATAAGCAGTTAAACTTTGGCCGTAAAAAGAACCATTGTCAATTCGTAATAAAAGATTTGTGAGCGACAATTTTTCATGGTTCGTACACAGAGTTTAATTTGAGAAATGGGTAAATAGGTTTTTGTGCTGTTTCGTTTAATTTTCAAATATATGAAGCGAATTCTTTGTGAGTCTCTATGTAGATGGAAATTCGATTGATTGAAGAAGCTTTTTTAAGAAATGGGATTGAGCTTTGAATAATGAAAGGTTGGGTAATGAGAGTAAGTTTTAATGAAGAGGAAAAACGCAACAGTATTATTTTTAATTTAAAAATTTACTTGTTTCAAATAATCCTGAATAATAAATATAAATGAAAATAATGTTATTTTAAATACAGAATTAAAAAAAAATGTAGTTTAGATGGCTCGGCATACTTACTCGTTACATCTGAATTATTTACAACCACCCCACAAATACCTTACTGTGATTAACTTAATACAAAACTACTAAGATCTTGTAAAAGAACTGTTTTATGGTTGGTGTAAATACAAATAAAAATTCAAAGACAATTTTGTATTTAACATCACTTGTGAAGTCAGAAGCTAAGAGGCTCTCCAGTGAACAACAACTCGGCGTTTCTGGGTCAAGTTGCAAACAAAAGTATGATTTTTGGCAAACGTAACGGAACCTTTTCTAGAGCTTTGATTGGATATAAATTATAGCTACATGTATCAATATGTCAATTTATCTTAAAATCGTTTAACACAACTACAAAAATGAAAAAAATAAATTTACAAATGATGCCTCCATTATTATAGTAGACAGTAGTTAGTATTAACAAATGACTTTTTAAAAGTTTAATTATATAATTTTATCTTTCGTCCCTAAATTATAACCTACAATTTCAACTAATTCATATTTATTCTATTAAGGACGCTGTCACAAATCAGCGTTACTCAAATTTAGGTATCTAACGACGTAACTTTGTTCGCGGCAATATCACGCTCACGTAAACATAGCGCATTCCATTTTATAGACCATCTTCATACTTGATATTATTTTTAATTTTTGATATTATGTATTTTTATTGAAATTGATTCCAGAAGATTACTAGGAACTTTAAAAATTCATTTTGTTACTTTTATTAGTAGGTACGATCCTAATAAGTATGTTAGTATATTCAAACAACTTAAATAAAACCGGCCAAGTGCGAGTCGGGCTCGCGCACAAAGGGTTCCGTAGCAGCAAATATAATAAATTACAGTTAAATCAACCTATCTCAAAAACTATAAGAGATACTTTGATCAAACCAAAAATCGTTGAAAGAGTTAATTAGCATGCATCACCCCTATTTTTTTTAGAATTTTATACCCCGTAGTTATAAAAATAGAGGGGGGGGGACATACTTTTTACGACTTTGAGAGCTGATATCTCAAAAACCGTTCACTTTAAGAAAAATGTTTTTTAGAAAACTTTATATCATTTTAAAAGACCTTTCCATTGATACCCCACACGGGTATGTACATCGAAAAAAAAAATTTCATCCCTCAGTTACATGTATGGGGGGCCCCACCCCCAATTCTTTTTTTTACTATTTAGTGTCATATTTTTGTAGCGGTTCATACAACACATATTCCCATCAAATTTCATCACTGTAGTACTTATAGTTTCCGAGTAAATCGGCTGTGACAGACGGACAGACGGACAGACGGACAGACGGACATGACGAAACTATAAGGGTTCCGTTTTTGCCATTTTGGCTACGGAACCCTAAAAAGTGTGACTATTTTACAGCATTATTTCATTGAATAATAATCTATGAATTGTATACAATATCAAAGCTTTTTAAGAAATGTAGAATTATTATCATACATATTATGATGTTACCGGCACTGTATTAAATCCGGCATTGTATACAATTCTTAGTAAATGTATGTTATTCCGAAAAATAGTCGGAATGAAATAAATTATAGGTATTCGTCACATAACACATTACCTAGGATACTCTTAAATCTGAACTTTTCCTACGTAGCAAACACATTTGCAAGTGTGGGTAGTTTTTGGGGTAGCTATTAACCAATATGAGGTCAAAACTAAAATCCAAGATGGCGCCGACGAAAATTTTACATCTTTTCGTCATGGGTGTCATTTTCAAGGTTTTGGAGTAGCTCTTAACAAATATGAGGTCAAAACTAAAATCCAAGATGGCGCCGACGAAAATTTGACTTTTTTCGTGATGGGTGTCATTTTCATGGTTTTTGGGGTAGCTATTAACGAATATGAGGTTAAAACCAAAATCCAAGATGGCGCCGACGAAAATTTGACTTTTTTCGTGATGGGTGTCATTTTCATGGTTTTTGGGGTAGCTATTAACGAATATGAGGTTAAAACCAAAATCCAAGATGGCGCCGACGAAAATTTGACATCTTTTCGTCATAGGTGTAATTTTCTTAATAATAAAGAAGTAAACTAAAATAAAATAACAAAGATTTTCGTCGGCGCCATCTTGGATTTTATTTTTGACCTCATATTGGTTAATAGCTACCCCAAAAACCATGAAAATGACACCCATGACGAAAAGATGTAAAATTTTCGTCGGCGCCATCTTGGATTTTAGTTTTGACCTCATATTAGTTAATAGCTACCCCAAAAACCATGAAAATGACACCCATGATGAAAAGATGTAAAATTTTCGTCGGCGCCATCTTGGATTTTATTTTTGACCTCATATTGGTTAATAGCTACCCCAAAAACCATGAAAATGACACCCATGACGAAAAGATGTAAAATTTTCGTCGGCGCCATCTTGGATTTTAGTTTTGACCTCATATTAGTTAATAGCTACCCCAAAAACCATGAAAATGACACCCATGACGAAAAGATGTCAAATTTTCACCGGCGCCATCTTGGATTTCAGTTCTGACCTCATATTGCGTAATATCCACCCCAAAAACCATGAAAATGACACCCATCACGGAAAGATGTAAAATTTTCGTCGGCGCCATCTTGGATTTTATTTTTGACCTCATATTGGTTAATAGCTACCCCAAAAACCATGAAAATGACACCCATGACGAAAAGATGTAAAATTTTCGTCGGCGCCATCTTGGATTTTAGTTTTGACCTCATATTAGTTAATAGCTACCCCAAAAACCATGAAAATGACACCCATGATGAAAAGATGTAAAATTTTCGTCGGCACCATCTTGGATTTTATTTTTGACCTCATATTGGTTAATAGCTACCCCAAAAACCATGAAAATGACACCCATGACGAAAAGATGGCAAATTTTCGTCGGCGCCATTTTGGATTTAAGTTTTGTCAAATTGCTTTACCCCACCAATCCGTTCAACAACCCATAAAAAAAGAGGATCTCAGTCAACATAATTTTTAAAACATAATTTTAAATTACAAATAACTGGAATATGAAACTTATACAGTTTACTCTTATAAAGTATCAAATATTTCAAATCACGAAAACGACAGTATACGCACAATAATCTTTTTCTAATTCGTTTTTATTTTTGGGACGAGGAGCGATACACCCGTCCTTCCAAGAGCGCTTCTGAGCGCGGTCTGACGACCCGCGAGAGCAAAATGTATGAAGAAATCGACAAGTATTTTTAATTTAGCTTATAATTGAAATAAAATTTTGATTTAGATACAAAAAAATTATCACAATCTATAAAGAACTATATATCCCTCAATAATTTATAGGTAAGAAGATAGATTAGGCTTTTAATTTTCTTAAAAGTGTACCGGTTTAGACCCCATTTTTTTGCATTTTATGCCATCATTGTGCTGGGAAAATCGTATTTCAGCGACAATTTTGTATGACGTCGTACAATTTTTATAAGATGATCGTAGAACTGAATATATTATCTTTAAATTAAGATATTACTTTGTTCTCACGTGTAAGTGCTTTGAGTTAAAATTGTACCGTAAAATAGCGGTTTTTGTTGAAAATCTGTTATAGCACCCTTAATAAAAAAATATTTACTTTTATTTTTTTATCAGCAAAATACATTGGTCCGGGAGCCAGCAGCAGATTTTATGACCAAGTTCCTCTCAAGCGGTAATTAGTAAAATGCATCAAAGTATAGTATTATGAAGCCTCGTGAACGTCAGCTGGAGCTCGGTTGGGGGGAAGAGCGGTTGTAGCCTCCCGTATCAGCTGACGGTTTTTCCACCAAGATACAGCCAGCTGACACATATATTTATCCACAGTTACATATAAGCTATCATCAGGTAAATTTTTGTTAGAGAGGAAATAACGGAAAATAAATTTTTCTTTAAATTTAACTTTCATGTTCGAGACACCAGCTGACGTATAATACACCATGTTGTAACCAGCTGACTATTTTTTTTTCGTTGAGATATTGGGTTAGCTACAATTTGGACAAATTTTTAGCTGAGAGGAAATGAATGAATGAATGTATTTTTTTTCCTACGTGCGTGGAAGGCTACAACCGCTCACCCCCCCAACCGAGCGCCAGCTGACGTTCACGAGGCTTTATAATACTATACTCTCATGCGTCTGACGAATTATCTCTTGAGAGGAAATAGTTAACCAAATTTGCACCTGGCTCCCTAACCACATGATATTCCCTGCCAATTCGAAATCGTTTGAGAAAACATGTAGAACGGCGTCTATGCATAAATTCAAGTTATAGCTTAACCCAGGTTTAAGTTGGTACAGAACGCAATAAGGACAAATCTGGCTATTGCTCGTTTGTACATATTTTCATTAGTGGCCTAACTACTTCAACTGTGGCGCGAAGGGTAGGCTACAGCGATTAAGTAATTTATTAATAAGTATGTAGTATTTATGTTATGGGTTGTAGTTATCTGGATTCACTTGTAATAATCCTGTACAATAAAGTGTTATTTACATTCGTAATTTTACCCGATTTCCATTTAACTCGAAATGTGTCAGTAAATTGTTTTGATAATCGCCAGCATGCTTTTTTCTATGCTTTTCTAGTTCTCTAGTTTCAATATGACAAATTAGAAATTATTATGTTTGTACTCTTCTACTTATACATAGATATTTTAAAATATCATAGCTACTTTATGTCTCGAATAAAATATAATTTCCTTCATAGGCGGTTTGTAGCATACCTATAATATCAAGCGATTGCATCAGCACATACTTTCTATACCTCTATCACATAAAGAATCCTATTGAAAATGGCGGATTCTATTTGTCTTTCGCTCTAATATAATATAGTCAAAAAACCGTTTGACATCTGAGCGCCATTTTCAATCCCTTACAATAATACCTCTATCGCCTACACCTTGTCCCACACACAGTAGTATAAGCTTTTAATCAGTTGGCACGCTGCCAGCCGATCGGCCGTCAACCCCGACCGGACATTTCTGTCAAACGACAACCTGTCAGAAATACTCTCACCTTTCCCTGACAGTGGAAGGAAACCACTCCTGTGACTGACTGACTGACTGATGATATTTGAACCCAGCAAGTACAAGTTCTGTATTTGATACCAGTCATTCATAGAATGCGCTAGTCATTCCATCAAACATCAGATTCAACCAGATGACTGCGACATATACGAACCGTTTTTCTATATATGCCCTAATCGACTTTAACATTGAATTTCCATTTGTCTAGATCATTTATCTATTTCTATCGTTCACAGAGTTATTTCCAAAAGTACTTCTTACCTTAAACGTCCGTAATTGAACTAATAAACAAGAGGCGTGTACCTATAATTTTTATTACATAGTCGTCATAAAATCATAAAACACTAAACAGCATGCCAAATGTAAACATTTAAACTATGATAATATCGCTCACCTGTCTCTAAATATAATTAAGCAGTCATGTGATGTTTTGTTTTTAGATTGGCGTAAACTGACGCAAAGTTAATAACAACAGCGAAGAATGTCATTGTTTATTAAATATTAAAATTGTTGTTGAAAAATTGTATATTTTCCACAACAAACTTAAAAAAAACGTCTTGATGAGCTCGAAACGAAATAGTTTTATCTTACCAACCTTACTCATGTTTGAAAATAATAATGTAATCTCGTGTTAATGTTTTAGTTTTACTGCACATTTAAAAATAAACATAACTAAAATATGAAATAAACTGAAAATATCGTCTTACCATTCTAAATATGTTTCCCACCGCCATAACTGAGCCCCAAGCTAACCAAGTGCATAGTTTAATGACTGACCATTGTTTATTCCGACCACCCGATATAACTCCCATAGTGGAAACGAAGTGGAGCAATTTTAATACGAATATTCTAGAAATGGTGACCTGGCCATAGAATACGTGAGCGCAGATGTTCTTTTTCTATTTTTTTGTATCGGTTAAGTATTTTTATGCTGTCAGACTAGGAATTAAACGAACGGCGTCAGATTATATGTCTTCAATTAAAACGATACAGTATTAGAATATGTGTTACAGTACAGATGTTATTAGCATTTTATGCTTAGAAACTGTCTCTTTATAGGCAAGTTGACATAGATAAAACAGCATAATATTTTCACTGTTGTTTAACATTTTACAGTTATTCAACACCAAATTCAAACTTCTTTCAAACATAAAACGAATAGGCAAAAATATTGTCCATCTACATATATTTTTCGGACGTCTACCTCTCATAAATACTTCAATATAAAAGCCATACCATGCAATATACGACGCAAAATAAGCACGAAAAACAGCTGATTTGGCAAAGCGAGGAAGTACAAGGCGTTTGAGACAGGACGCGAGCGTATCTGGATTCTGGTGCCGGTGCCACGTGTGCAGCGGCTCGTTAAATAGACATTAACCGGACCGGCCGCGACACGTCCGCTTGGACAAAGAGTAGGCAAGCTGCAGATGTAGCTCAACGATTAATGATACAATTTTAAATAGGTCGATGGTTCAACTAATTATAATGCAAAATGCCTTGTTTACTTAACTTAATTTAGGATTTATAAATTACTCTAAAAAGTTGTAGCACTCTTTTAATTTTACAGCTTTTACTTTTGAATTTTAACAAATTGTTATTGTCTTTAAGAAACCTCTTTACATAACCTGTTGTTATAGGTTTTACTACTCATAAACGTACCAATAATTATCATAAATAACCTAGTTTTATTTGCATGTACGTAGAATACTACGAACACCTCCTTTAATGTTATCAGATAGACGCCTCGTTATGCAATATAATCGTTTACTATTGCACCTCTATAAACCGTATAACTCGCCTCCCAGAGGCCGCATCTCATTAGCATTTACTCGTAAACTTGTCTAGTCTATGAAGAATGTCTCAATACATTCAGCTACCTAATGATCGAGCTATATTTAGTACGCAGCTTCCAAATAAAAAACGTCATTTACTTAAACTAATACCGTTTCACTAACGTCAGACATTACACCTAATGAACACATGACTTTCTGTGAATAAACATTTGAAATAAACGCTTATAAAATCGAATTATACTTATTTTAATTAAAAATTTAAATACGATTACAATAATTAATCACTATCACGTTTTAGCGCTTATTAAACATCTTTTACCCAAAATTACCATTTTGCATCGACTTCGTCTTCATCGACTTTTGTTTCTATTTTCTTGTGGTGTTCAACAAACATTTCGTATTTCTGACTAAAAGTATTCTCGATCTTTTCAGATGCGGTTATCACAGTAAGCATGTGGGCTGTGCTTCTGGGCGTGGCGTGCGTGGCGAGCGCGGGCGCGCTGCAGCCGCGGTGCGAGGAGATCACCATACCCATGTGCAGGGGCATCGGGTACAACCTCACATCATTCCCCAACGCGCTGGACCACGACACGCAGGAGGAGGCTGGCCTTGAGGTCAGTAGTCGATAATTATTTACCAGAAACTAGCTGCGCTACGCGGTTTCACCCGCGTGGCTCTGCTCTTGTTGGTCTTAGCGTGATGATATTATATAGCCTATTATAGCCTTCCTTGATGAATGGGCTATCTAACACCGAAATAATTTTTCAAATCGGACCAGTAGTTCAGTTAAATAGCTTGCTTGCTGCGCTGTGTAGGGCATAAGCAAATATTCCTATACCTAGCTATTTGTTCCATAAGCTACAACATTACCAAATATCATCAAAATGAGCTTAATGGTTTTTGCGTAATAAACATACATCCATAACCACAAGGTTAATAATATCAGCAGCAGATATGTATAAATCATAAAATTTGACAGCTGCTTACATGGAATTTTAAAGAAACGTAAAACATCGCAATTTATACTTACATCGTTAAACAGGGTCGTTAACAGGATTTTTGTGATGAACATCCTGAATGTGCAAAAATTGTGGACACTTATGTTATTATTCAATTTACAAGTTAATGTTTCCGAAGAGCTACCTACTGTAGCGAATTGATTTGGAAGATTATCTTAAATTGCATTCACACTAATCGCCTTGCGGTTGTATTTATAATTTATATGCAGTTTTAAAAATGTAATTTAATATAATTACAAGAATAAGTAATATAACTGTCCGAAAATATAACGCAATCGTTCATAATTACATACAGTTAAGTGAGATAAATAATTGTAATTGTAAATTCTAACAGTCTATTTATCAATTTCAGGTGCACCAGTACTGGCCGCTCGTAGAAATCAAATGCTCAGCTGACCTGAAGTTCTTCCTCTGCTCCGTGTACACGCCGATATGTATAGAAGACTATCCCAAACCCCTCCCGGCCTGCCGCAGCGTCTGCGAGCGTGCGAGAGCTGGCTGCGCGCCTCTCATGCAGAAGTACGGCTTCCAGTGGCCAGAACGCATGGCCTGTGAGAAACTGCCCCGCCAAGGAGACCCGGACCGCCTCTGCATGGAAGAGACCGACCGCGCGCAAGAACCGGAGCCGCCGCGACCTCCACCGCGCAGGCCTTACAAAAACCACTGTAAGGATCCAAAAAACTGCGAAAGCGGCCCGGCTGCAAGCCCGGGCGAGGGCACAAGCGAGGAGTGCGCGTGCGCGTGCCGGCCGCCGCTGGTCAGCGTGCGCGCGCTGCACAACGCCAGCGCCAGCACGGGCGGCGTGCCGGCCTGCGCGCTGCCGTGCCGCGGCGCCTTCTTCACGCGCGAGGAGAAGGAGTTCGCGGCGGTGTGGGTCGCGCTCTGGGCCGGCCTCTGCGCGGCTTCCACTTTAATGACTCTAACCACATTCATCATTGACTCGCAACGCTTCAAGTACCCGGAGCGCCCGATCGTCTACCTCTCCGCCTGCTACTTCATGGTGGCGCTGGGCTACCTCGCGCGGCTCGCCATAGGACACGACGAGATAGCGTGTGACGGCGCCCTGTTGAAGACCTCGTCGAACGGCCCTAGCGCCTGCACCCTAGTCTTCATTCTGGTGTATTTCTTCGGCATGTCGTCATCTATTTGGTGGGTGGTGTTGTCTTTCGCGTGGTTTTTGGCCGCTGGACTTAAATGGGGCAACGAAGCTATCGCAGGACATGCGCAATACTACCACTTAGCCGCTTGGTTAATACCAGCAGCAAAGACAGTGGCTGTCCTTCTCGCCGGAGCTGTGGATGGCGATCCGGTCGCTGGAATATGTTACGTCGGAAACACGTCTTCAGAAAACTTGAAACGATACGTTCTCGCTCCGCTGATAGTGTACTTCGCGCTCGGAGCGACGTTCCTGCTGGCCGGCTTCGTGTCGCTATTCAGAATCCGCTCAGTGATCAAGCGGCAGGGCGGCGTGGGCGCCGGCTCGAAGGCGGACAAGCTGGAGAAGCTGATGATCCGCATCGGCGTGTTCAGCGTGCTGTACGCGGTGCCGGCCGGCGTGGTCATCGGCTGCTTCGCGTACGAGGCGGGCGGGCGCGAGGCGTGGCTCCAGCGCGTGGCGTGCGGGCCCGCGTGCGGCGGCAAGCCCGTGTACTCCGCGCTCATGCTCAAGTACTTCATGGCGCTGGCCGTGGGCATCACGTCGGGCGTGTGGATCTGGTCGGGCAAGACGCTGGACAGCTGGCGGCGCGTGTGGCGCGGCGGGAGGGCGCCGGGACACCGCGCGCTCGTCAAGGGCGCCGTGTGACGCGAGGCGGCGGGCCCCGCGCCCGCGCCCCCGCTCGCGCCCCCGCTGGTGCCCTCGCTGGCGCCCCCGCTCGCGCCCACCGTCGCGCCCTCCGCGCCCTCCGCGCGCTCCGCGAACCCCCTCTCAGACTACGGACCCGTCTAATTCTCGAAACTTCAACAAGGAACTTGCTATCAATGAAATCGACGCGGATAACCTCTGATTATGAATTGTGAAAGCAATAAGGCTAAGGACTCACGAAGCGTTTTACACCCGCGCCCGCCGCGGTCGCGGAATAGAGTTTTATTTTCAAAACTCACGAGACCGGAGTTTTTTGCGGTTACACAGCCGTCGCGATTGCGATTATCGCTCGCAAACTTGGCGTTTGATTATCGCAAGACGAGCGGTTGCAAGACGGGCGGTTAAACGATCAGTTGAGCTCCAGACCGCCATGGACCCGCCGCGGCTGCGGGACCGCGAACCGCGCCCGCCGGTAGTAGATGACCGCCGGTGCAGCGGGACCCGCAAACAATCGCACACGCCGCGGGCGTAAAACGCGTCGTGAAATGTGCTTTAATTTTTTACATAAATATCTGTATTCTACAAAGGCTGCGGGCCCGCAACCGCGGCGGGCGCGGGTGTAAAACGCTTCGTGAGTCCTTAGCCTAAGTGAATAGATTAATTTTCGTGCGTTCACGAAATATGAATGTGAGCTGAAAATGCTATAAAACTGCAAGATTTCTGACATATATCGAACAATAGAAAAATCTTAAAATATGAAATAGAAGCGCACCTATCAATACAGAGGATAAGGTGAAATTCTCATGACCAATAATACTTTGTTAGTAGTAGCTGGCTTTTAATGGACTCCCCTATTTCGGTGTTATTAAGCTGGCTGACTCTTCCTGTCTTGATAAATTAATCACGAGAAATGAAATAGTTTCCCTCAAAGAATCCAGTGAATACGAACAATATACGGGTCCCCAATGTGCCATTCGCGGCTCGTGCAGACATTCGACGACATGTGATACGGACGTGCGACTCGTTGTGTGTGATTGTGCGTCGCGCTTTGTCTAGTCTTAGCATATAAAACGCGCGGCGATGAACGTATATACGTAATAGTTTAAGGACGGCAGTGATGCTACGAACGACTATGCGACTGTTCGTCGCATCTGCGACTATTTTGTCGCCCATCAATGTGTTTATAAACAGATTTTCGAACGTGTGATTCCATTTAATAACTGCTTACTGATACCTTTTTGTATATAAATATATAGAGCAATAAATTCTTAACTAGCATATGTGTTGTGTAGTAAAACTGTGAAAATGAGATTATGTAACACGGGATATAACCGCTAAAATAGTTAAATAACGGAAGCAGATATTAAGTGGAATTACATGACGCGCTGGATTAGTTCATTATACAGAAGTGTTTTATAGTTGTTTTTTAAGCGAACCGATAACAATGTTATTACAAAAACTTTTGATAAGTTGTAGATCTGAATAAACCGGCTGATTAAAAGTTTCTGTAAGCAACTTCATGGACTGTTTGTCACTGCCGACAATAATGTACTCGTGTTTTTGAAGATCGCGCATGCCATCTCGCTCTAACCTATTTGTATCTAAGCGTAAGAGTGAGACGGCGATACTTCACTACACGCGTCTACTGATGTATGAGACTAATTTACTTATACGGTTTAATATCTGGGTATATGTATGTAATAATAATTAATTATGTTAGCTATAAGATTGTAAAATTGTACGTAATAATATATTGTATCTATGATTGTGGTATACGTAATAATTTAAAATAAAATATTTCTATTCATCTTGGATGTAATGTAAGTAGGTAGTTTTTGGATACCAAACGTTTACTTGGAACGGCCGATAGAGGGCACCGTTTTCAATACGTGGCGCCATCTGTTGGCGAGTAGTTTAAATATTCACACTGCCATCTATTGTACAATAGTAAGACTTTTTCCCTATTTGCTACTTTTCTATTGTAAAAAAAACAAAGTGCAATAGTTTCGATGTCAATTGAATGGAAATAATTTTAGTGTATGTACACACGGACACCGCAGCCTAAGAGAAAGAAGAATGTAATTTATTTTATATCCTAACTGTAGATAAATAAAGCGACTTTTTTATGTACAATATGTGTTGAGATTTATTTGATTACCTTTCCATCCAATTTCCCGCTATTCTCGAATGTAAGTTATGCAGAAAAAAAATTGGTCAAATTTCATGAAAATCGATTTAATGTACAATATCCTAACTTCATACTACCACAGATAATTTAATATTATACCAGTACTAGTAATTATTCTATACATCAATAATTCTAGAAAATTGCTCAATAAAATAATTATAAAGTATAAGCACATATAATATGTATTATTGTCATCATTACTTATAAAGTACTAGCTGCGCTCCGAGGTTTCACCCGCGTGGCTCCACTCCCGTTGGTCTTAGCGTGATGATATATTATAACACTTCCTCGATGAATGGGCTTTCTATCCCCGAAAGAATTTTTCAAATCCGACCAGTAGTTCCTGAGATTAGCACGTTCAATCAAACAAACAAACTCTTCAGCTTAATATTCGTATAGATAAGCACAGATTATTATAAATATGACACTAATATTAGCAATGAGCATGCTTTACATATCAATAAGGCGGTATCGATTTTGAAATTAGCTCATAAAGTTAGCTATTGCATAAAAAACTAATCTTGAGCCACAGTAAGTGAATTTCTGTACAGAAACGACACTACACAAAAATAGAAAGGGTGGTCAGTGGCCATATCTAAAAGCTAATATCATATTAAATAATGAAGTCCCGTATACATTAGTGGGATATGTGACAGAATTTTGATATCTGTTTCATTGATATATTTTCATTACAGACAAATTTACTATTAAAAAGGATTTGTCCTATACGAAATCGAACCCAGGCCATCTCGCTTTCACTATACCAAAGAGTAACTATTGTATTAAATAAATTATTAGCCAACCTACCTACCAACCTGAAATCTGTAAAAAAAATCGCAAGCGAAGCCGCGGTGGAAAGCACTATATATACTACATAAAATTAGATTTTATATAGCTTAGAATTAGAACTAGACATGTTCATGACACAGCCAATATTTTAAGAAAAAAAAATATCTTATTTTTAAGCATTCTTACATTTCTTCACATTGTATATCTAATCAACAAAATAAAACATTATGTACCTAGGTATTATTAATTATTATGAATTTGGTCGGGTGACAAATATGTTGTGAACTATTGAGCAAATTTTTATGAAAATACACATAGAGATGCAAATTATATGGATTAACACACTCAAAACACTTTTTAATTCACCTGTAGAAAGCCATCATACTAATATTATAAACGCGAAAGTTTGTAAGTTTGGATGGATGTTTGTTATTCTTTCACGTAAAAACTTCTGAACCGATTACAATGAAATTTTGTATGTAGGTAGCTGAAGTCCCGGAATAACGGATAGGCTACTTTTTACCTCGGAAATCCCACAGAAACTATGGCGGTTTTTCTTTCGGCGGGCCGAAATCCATACTAATATTATAAATGCGAAAGTAACTCTGTCTGTCTGTCTGTCTGTTACTCAATCACGCCTAAACTACTGAACCAATTTGAATGAAATTTGGTATGGAGATATTTTGATACCCGAGAAAGGACATAGGCTACCTTTTTTTGCGAAATATGTACCACGGGCGAAGCCGGGGCGGACCTCTAGTATGATATATTTCATACTAATATTATAAATGCGAAAGTAACTCTGTCTGTCTGTTACTCAATCACGCCTAAACTACTGAACCAATTTGCATGAAATTTGGTATGGAGATATTTTGATACCCGAGAAAGGACATAGGCTACCTTTTTTTGCGAAATATGTACCACGGGCGAAGCCGGGGCGGACCTCTAGTCTAGAATAAAATAAGAAAACAATATCGATCTATTAATGTGAAATTGCGATTTACAGCTTGTGGTCATAGATATAGGTATATGTATTATAAACTACGGGCGAAGGCAAGACAAGTCAATACAGAGTAGGCAAGTAGTAGGTAATATAAAATATTCAAATTCATATGACATAAGGAAATTGATATAACTAATAATAATATGTACATAGTTAGGAAAAAAATAAAACTTCAGTCAGTTGGAAACTATAGGTTTATTTAACTAACGTTACAAAGAAATTACCAACTATTATTAAGCACAAATTATTTTCTAATCAATTATAACGAAATCCAAGCGAAGCAACTAAATGAGGAACATTAACTTAATGTTACACTTAATTAAGTTTATCACATTACAATTATTTACGTATGTTGTTACTTATAATGGACAGACTTTTAATAACATCAAGTTAGCCTTAAGTTTTAGACGCATATATTCTAAAATTATTTCCAAAGTCGGTTAAATCTAATTTATACCTTAGTACCTATTATTTTGCTTTGATTACGAATGTCATGTCGAGATTTGCAATAACTTCAGAGAATCAAACATACAAAATTGCTTATTGCCACTTTTTTAAATAATTATTCGAAGCGTACGTACATACCTACACTTTACTTGGAAGATTACATTAAAGCAAATTATCGAAGAGCCTACCTAGTTACTGTAATTTTACAATTTCATTAAATTTTGAAACTATTTCAACAGTACTGTTGAAATAGTTTCAAAATTTAATAGCAGCAGGTATATTTTAACTTAGGACGTGCACCCTTTGTATTTTTGAGAACAGAAATAATCAAAAAAAGAAAAAGTCTAAAATAACAAAGCTTAGATGTTGAAAACATAGGTATTTCAAATACACATACCTACAAGTAGGTATATTATATTTGTGTCGTTAAATCCGAGCATTTACATATTGCTATATAGGTAATTATTATATTCTAACTTCAATCGTTCTTAATATGTAGGTATAATATAAAAACTACAATTTAACCTGCATACTAAAATTAAAATGACATCTTAACTTACTTTAACATTTGGAATCATAATTGAAAATGGACGTTTTGCTATTTTATTTGTTAGTGGCACGGATTAAGTTTGTCTATTAGGTATAGAAATGTGTAAAAATGAAATGCAAAAATATATTTGACTATTGTAATTTGTAACAGTATGTAAAAATGTTATGAAAGTAACTGAACTTGATATTAAATCTATTATCTATTTATCTAATATTGCTATAATAAATTCTATGAATTACGTATTTTTGTATTAGTTACTAGGTTATACTAAAATATACGTTGACTAAAATTTCCTAAAAAGGGGTTACTTAAAAGTTTAAATGTAATTTGTAGTTTCTAAACATTATTTCTAGCATGTATTTTGAATTTTCTACGCAAGCGACAAATATATAAATTAGCGCGGTTGAAATCGGAACTAATCGCCGCCATCTTGTACATTTATGACATCTGTGTTGCCATTTAATTTTACACTAAAAAAATTATAGTTTCTTACAAGGTACCTATTGATTAAGCTTTTTATGCCAATTTCAATGTAAAAATTGTAATAGTTTTACATTTACTAAAAAAAACATGTAATTTTGTTAATCATTATGGATATGGGTTTTGAATGCATTTTCAATATCAATCACATTGCGGAAAAAGTGTTTCCTATGTTATGAGCGTACATCAACATTAAAACTTAATTAATTAATATTATTGTTGTGTATATTTTCTTAAATTGAATCACTATTAACTAATTCACTAACCCGCTTTACTCTTACACGTAACATTATTACAATAATGAGCAATTATTGTACCTAACTTAACAATTAATAAAACGCTCCATTGACTTCTCGGCAATAAAAAAAAATAAAATTACAGAATAACAGAAGTAACAGAACAGAAGTAACATATTTAAAATAACGAGATGAACAATAATCACTGAATGTTTATCATTTATGTGATCAAAACAACATTTCGCTGGAGCTTTCAATTTCACAATGCTGTGCTAACTTCTAAAATAGAAGGAATTCAATTTAATATTTTGTATATAATACAAATAAACTCTGCACTGCGTTTTCTGTTCAATGTTTAACTTCAACCCAGTTAAATGTGTAAAAAATTACAAAAGGACTTCAATAACAACTTTTCATACACTGAAAGCATATTAAAATGATTCAATATCCACGATGTCATTGTTCCCCACAATAATGGGGAGTCACGGCTCAGCTGGTAACATTGCACTGTGCGTAATACATTGCTTGGCTGTAGTGCTCCTGCAGACTTTGCATTGAAGATACCTCGCCCATGTACTCGGAATCGTAGTTAAGGGTCGGGTGATGGAACTCTTGGTTTTGAATCTCTGGATGCTCTTCTGGTTTGTTTTCTGGTAGTGTTTGTGGATCCTGGAAGTACATGAATACAGGAAATAAATAAAAAAATGTGTGCGTATACTAGTGTACACACGTAAGAAGTGAAACTTCTTTATGACCTTATTTTTCAAAAAATAATTTACTATATGCAACTTTACAGAAATACGTCAATCACGCGTGGTAGGGATAAAAACAAGATGGCGCGCAACGAAAAAATGTTACACTAAATTTTTTTCCAACCCCGATAAAGAAGTTTCACTTCAATAATAATTGTCAGTAATTCGGTACATTTAATTTTTACACTTGTGTAAGTACATTGAATAAAAGATAGCTCGTATGCAAAATTATTTCTTTCTTTCTCACAGTTTTAAGAAGAATTGAAGATTAGATCTCCCTAAAGACAATCATTCTATTTCTATTTTTATAGGACCACACCATACAGATTTAAATATCTCCTTTGGGTAATTATCTCGATAAAATACCGATATCAGAATTTATCTTCAAAGTGATCAAAATGACCTGCTAATTGGTAATCTTTGCGTAAGTAATCAACAATCATGAAATTGCAATTTCAATTTAGTTCAATATATTGGGGTTCATCTAACCTGAAGCACCTGATACTTGCACCTCTTGAAGCGGCCGTACAGCGAGGAATACGGCAGATTGTAGTGTATGGCTGCCTGGTTTATTGACATTTGGCCCACTCTGCAAATTTTTAAGTAAACAAAATTTTAATATCAATTTCAATTAAACCGCCTCGAAATTGCGTGTACTGGACCAAATTTTAATGTTACCACTCGGGAGGCACAAGCTTTCAAATAGAAAAATCAGTTCATGTCATATTCTGAGGAAAAAGCACCGAAAAGTCAACCGTCGCCCCGTGATCGAATTTTTTTTAATCTTTAGAAATTTCTCATTTCTAAAGCATTATAATGCTATTAAACTAAATATAAAATATGTCAATTAAATGGTTATTTTTAAGCTATTGCATAGCTTCTATCGCGGGCCTTGAGCGCGGGGACCGAATCGAGAAATTCCGTATCGAAAAAACCTCACGCTCCCCACGGGGACGGGCGCGGAGGTGTGGCTTGAAGGCATAGCATGCAATAGCTTTACCGCGGCAGTCCCCGAGTGCCACACGTCTTTTTTATTTATTTTTTTATTATAGAAATAATATTGACAACAACTGTTAACATAATCGATAAGAGTAACATATATATAGTAGAATTTAGTACATTTTAGTTCTAGTTTTAACATAAACCAAATTACCTGACAGCTTCGAGCGCTTCTCCCATCGCGTCCTCAGACCATGGTGTGGGGTTAGAGCGGGATAGCTCGATGCCTTCTCGCTTGCACCGACCGTAGAGAGTACCTAAAATTTTTTAATGAATATACAAGAAATTAAATTTATCTTGATAATCAAAATTTTCACAAACTTAGAGCTCATTAAGATTGTCTTGGAAGATCTGAAATTTAATTGGGTTATGTTCTCACCAGCTCATAAAGAAACACATCGTGTTTTAAAGAAGAATAAAGATTAAAAATAGTCTAAAACGTGTAAATTCAATAATATAAACTGATCCGAAGAAGTAAAAAAATATGCTTGGGTAGTATTTTGTGACATCTCCAAAGCATTTGACTCTGTAGTACATTTCACTTTATTGTGGAAACTGAACTATCATGTAATTAAGTGGTTAGCTCATAACCCCATAGCTTGATAGCTTTAGAATAGGATACAAGCTGATATTGTCGATGGAGAAAAAATTCGTGCTTTGCTACGATCAACATTGGTGTTCCGCAAGGATCTATCTTAGGTCCCTTTTTGTTTCCGTTCCCTGTCTTTTCCTTTACATTTCTCATCTCATTCAACACACTTCTTCACTCATTCAAGTTATCTGGGCGTTACGAACGCCTTATGTGTGTATGCCGCGCATTTTTATTTTCTATGTTTTCATCCCTAGATTTGTGCAGCCGGCAAAGACCACTGCACTAATGTGAGTATTGCGTTTAAGAAAACATAATCTTAAATGTAAGCGAACGTGCGGTTGATAAAGATGCGTGGTTTGCCAGTTAGGAGTGTACCCATAGAGTTTTAAGAATTTATGCAATGAAAAATGTGTTTGGAATTTTATAAGTATTTTTAATCCCTTAGAGCTTAGTACACCAACAATGGAATGGATGCGCGTGTACGTTTTACCCGTAGGTATCCCGTATAGTGCGTGGCGCCGGTATATTTTATTTATTTATTTTGCATAAAATTCGGATATCGCAGATCCATATTTTGTTAGTAAAATAAAAAAAAAACCTAAATATTAATGTTAGTAATTATATATATGTAGTAATTAGGTATAGTGTAAGGTGTTGTGTATTTTATACCCGTAGGTATCCCGTATAGGGCGTGGCGCCGGTATAGTGTTATGTGTACAGTGTGTGCGTGTGTTTTAGGTGTTGTGTATTTTATACCCGTAGGTATCCCGTATAGGGCGTGGCGCCGGTATAGTGTTATGTGTACAGTGTGTGCGTGTGTTTTAGGTGTTGTGTATTTTATACCCGTAGGTATCCCGTATAGGGCGTGGCGCCGGTATAGTGTTATGTGTACAGTGTGTGCGTGTGTTTTAGGTGTTGTGTATTTTATACCCGTAGGTATCCCGTATAGGGCGTGGCGCCGGTATAGTGTTATGTGTACAGTGTGTGCGTGTGTTTTAGGTGTTGTGTATTTTATACCCGTAGGTATCCCGTATAGGGCGTGGCGCCGGTATAGTGTTATGTGTACAGTGTGTGCGTGTGTTTTAGGTGTTGTGTATTTTATACCCGTAGGTATCCCGTATAGGGCGTGGCGCCGGTATAGTGTTATGTGTACAGTGTGTGCGTGTGTTTTAGGTGTTGTGTATTTTATACCCGTAGGTATCCCGTATAGGGCGTGGCGCCGGTATAGTGTTATGTGTACAGTGTGTGCGTGTGTTTTAGGTGTTGTGTATTTTATACCCGTAGGTATCCCGTATAGGGCGTGGCGCCGGTATAGTGTTATGTGTACAGTGTGTGCGTGTGTTTTAGGTGTTGTGTATTTTATACCCGTAGGTATCCCGTATAGGGCGTGGCGCCGGTATAGTGTTATGTGTACAGTGTGTGCGTGTGTTTTAGGTGTTGTGTATTTTATACCCGTAGGTATCCCGTATAGGGCGTGGCGCCGGTATAGTGTTATGTGTACAGTGTGTGCGTGTGTTTTAGGTGTTGTGTATTTTATACCCGTAGGTATCCCATATCGTGAAGCCGCGCGCTGCACGGACGCGGCGCCGCAGCGGATGGCGTCGAGCGCGCGCTGCAGGTCGGCGCGGCGCCACGCGGTCGGGGCCGCGTTGAACGGCGCGGCCAGGCGGATGCCCTCGCGCCGCGCTATCTTGTATAGCGTGCTGCTGGGTATACCTGCAGAAACACGCAATTAATAAGGCCTTGGTACTGCAATTTCTTAGTCGAAATAATTTAAAATTCAATACGCGGGAGGATACCTTCAACTTGAATATATTATCTGAGATTATTATTGTCATAGCCCTGTGTTTATCTATGTGCACAAAATATGTAGAAGACAATGAAATGGAACCATCGACATTTTATTTATAATATTAAAAACCATTACTGCAATAAAAATTTACACGTTGTCTAAACCTTTTTATTTATTTTCCTTACCATATGCTTTACTAGCTTTATTAGCCGATATAGCCCCAGTCCGCAAAGCATGCAATGCTCCCTTCAGATCTTCTTCACTCCAAGTTTTAGAAGCTCCTTCCTTCTTTGGAGTATCGATACCCAAACGATGGGCACGCTGCCATAGTGTTGTAGATGGTATTCCATATGTTGCCGAAGCCTAAAAGTTTCCATAATTTGTTCTATAATTTAAGGTAACGTATCACAGTTGCAACAAACAAATCAAAATATGTTACATACAGATCAATCAAACACAAATAGCGTTATTATTAGAAATGACCAAAGCTTTTGATTGCGTTTATCACGAAATATTTCTCTTCAAATAAGACATTTAGTGGTCTATGCCTTGGATAAGATTAATATTTACCTAAGCCATCGCAAACAGTGTAAAAAACAACAATTAAGCAAAATTAAGTAATTAAACATATCACAATGTAGCACAAATGCTTTTGGTGTTCCCCAAGGACACATTTTGGGGCCTTTATATGTATAATTTCCATCAATGATTTACCAAATATACACTTATTTTTTAATTCAGTAATTATTTTATGACTGCAGCAATTTCAATTTAAATTTATAATATCTCAAAAGTTAGTTATTTCTATATGAAGGTCACGTTCACAATCATTACAGACAAAACACATTGCCAAAAATATATTTCCCTATCTCATATTATTACGTTAGGTATCTTACTTTAGTCAGGCTCATGTTGTGATTTTTTAAGGCATCCAGAGCTTTTTCCATGTCTTTCTGCGACCAGGTCTTTGGAGCACCTCTACTGCTGACTTCTGGAATACTGCTGCATTCACTTGTTTCATCTCCACTTAATTGTTGGCTTTCTGCAAGAATCATGTTTCTTTGTTCCTTATTCTTTCAAAAGCGAAAATAACAATTATTTGACTTAACACAATTTTCAGCACGATAAATTCTGTATTATAAACTTATTGAACTAAAAGAAATCTACCATTTCATATAATTTCATAGGTTACAGGTATAAGAGCGTTTAGGAAAAAATTCATTACAATAAATGTCAAAATAAAAGTTGTATTGTAAAATCAAATACGTTGCTAAAAACGTCATTTGATAACAGTTTAAAATCTCACCTCCTTCAGATAGCGGTTCATCTTTAATAGACAGAAGTGGAGCAAAATCAGATGTATCCAGAATTTCATTTGTACAGGACATGGACATGTGTTTATCCATTAATGCTGAACCCTGGGAAATAAAATACCATTTTGGAACTTTTTATTATGTAACAAATTTTTTGAGTTTAGAATGATGACAATAAACAACAAGACTTACAAACGCCCATAAAAGGTTGTCTGTGTAGAATGTACAAAACATTCCTTGAAACTTACACCTTATTTCGTCACCATAATGTTTAAAGTCTATTTTACCGCTCATTAGAAAACTCTGCCTTAATACACGCATAGGCGTCCTTATCTGAAATTGACGAAGATTTCCTTTATCATGGAATTTCAGGTGTAAATGCTTCCGAGGGCATTTTAAAGGGTAGACCATATGGTGGCGTGGCTCTTTTATGGAGGAAGAATCTTTTTCAACAAACGAATATTATTGATACAGCCGAAGAAAATTCCCGTGTAGTTGCAATTAAGTTTAAGATAAATAATTTATTCTTTATTGCGATGAGTGTGTACATGCCCTGTGATTGCAGCGATAACTTAACGGAATTTACAAGTACGCTTAGCGCGATGAGCGCGGTTGTCGAAAGCTGTGATGTGCAAATGGTTTATATGCTAGGCGATTACAATGCTCATCCAGACTCTTTGTTTGGACGGGAACTTGGGGCTTTCTGTGAGGAGATGGACTGGCGCTGCTCTGACATTGATATGTTGGATATGCAATCGACGTTTACGTTTATAAGTGATGTGCATGGGTCAGTGAAGTGGTTAGATCACTGTGTCTGTACAATATCAGCCTCGCGCACTATTGTAAAATGTGAAATCCTTTATGATGTATCATGGTCTGACCATTTACCTTTACGGTTGTGCTGTAAGTTTGACATGAATATTCCGCCACCCAAAATCATTATGAGTGATAAGTATGCGCCTAATAAAATAAATTGGGGTAATAGATCCCTATTCCCTACAACAAATTAAATCCTATGCCAAATTTTGTGAAAGTAAATTAAAAGATACAGAATTAAAATTAGATTGTCAAAATTGTAGTTCGTATTGTTCAAATAAAACACATTTAAGTCTTATAATATCAGAATATAATAGAATAATTGACATTTTGCAGCAAGCCGCCATATATACATATATAAATAAGAAACAATGTAGGAATAAATGTATTTTGAAGTGGAATACTCATGTCAAGAAATACCACAAAGAAGCTAGGGCGTATTTTAAACTATGGATTATAGCTAATAAGCCTCGTAATGGTGAATTGTATCAATTGATGCGGTCGTCAAGAAATAGGTTTCGATCCGCTTTAAGAAAGTGTCAAATGGGTCAAGAACAATCCAAATATGATTTATTAGCAAAGTATCACACTAATAAAAATTTTGTAAAATTTTGGCGTATCACAAATTCATGTAACGGGACTAGGTCTATCCCTAGTACTATCGGTTGTGAAAGTAATTGTACGAAAATCGCAAATAACTTTAAAATGCATTTTCATGTTGATTCATTAGCGGTGAACAATTTATATTCTGGAATTAATTTTTGTAAACAGGTAGATTTTGTAATTAAGGATGTTGATGTAGTAAGGTCATTTAGAAGTGTTAAGAGAGGTAAATCCTCTGGCCATGATAAGTTAAATATTGAACATTTAATGTATGCGGGACCCTCTCTGATCACAGTATTAACTACTTTGTTTAATTATTTTATAAAACATAACGTATTGCCATTGGAATTTATGAGGACAACAGTTGTCCCTATAATCAAAAACAAAATGGGTGATCATTCAGATGTTAATAATTATAGACCAGTATCTTTAGCAACTGTATTCTCAAAAGTATTTGAACAGATTTTACTACCATCTTTAGAGAATAAAATAAAACTTAATGATAGACAGTTTGGATTTAGGCCTAATGTTTCTACTGATTTGGCTATATTTTCTTTAAAAAATTGTATTGCTTATTACACAGAAAGAAAAACATCAGTTTATGCATGCTTTCTCGATTTAAGTAAAGCGTTTGACCGTGTGGTGTATGATAAATTATGGGGCAAGTTGCAAAGGTCTGGTGTGTCAGATAGCATTATTCGCATTTTGAGGTTTTGGTATCAAAATCAACAGAATGTAGTAAAATGGCAAAATTCACTCTCAGATACCTACGTTCTAAATTGTGGAGTAAGACAGGGTGGTTTAACCTCTCCTTTGTTGTTTAATTTGTACATTAATGACCTGATTGAGGAACTGAGTGCGACTCATGTCGGATGTCATATAGGAGGATTTAACATTAATAACCTGAGCTATGCAGATGACATGGTTCTCCTCAGTCCCTCAATCAGAGGACTCAGGGTGTTGGTGGGAATCTGTCAGAAATATGCAAGTGAACATGGGTTACTTTATAATGAAAAAAAAAGCAATGTTTTAGTGTTTCGGTCGGGGCGAGGTCCTGACAACGTCCCTCCGATATATCTTAATGAAACAGAGTTGGTTAATGTAAATAAATTTAAATATTTAGGGCATTTCGTTACCAGCACTCTGAGTGATGACGAGGATATAGAGAGGGAGAGAAGAAATCTATCAGTTAGGGCAAACATGATAATAAGGAGATTTAAAAAATGTAGTAGGAATGTCAAAAAGCTATTGTTCACAACCTACTGTCAGTCATTTTATACAAGTAGCTTATGGGTGAAGCATACACGAAAAACAATGAACACATTTAGAGTACAATATAATAATGCATTCAGGATGTTCATGGGATTGCCACGTTTTTGTAGTGCATCTCATATGTTTGTATTATACAGAGTAGATGATTTTTATGCTATAATAAGGAAAAAAATTTTTTCAATTAGGGATAGAATTAATAAAAATGATAATAGTATTTTAAAAGTTCTCAATAATGTACATAATTTTATCAACAAGAAATGGCTTGTAACTCTTAAATCTAAAAATAAGTATATGTAGTTTTATTAACACTAGAATAAGTACTACTAACAATATATGGGCAATGCTGCCTGATACAAATAAAGAAATAAAATAAATAAATAAAATAAAATAGGCATAGTTTTGCTTCATACAATATTTGAGCGCGATTGTGAGTATAGTTGTTTTGACAAGCCAAAAATTTACCAAAGTCGTATTCTTAGCTGGTTGCAACATCGCAAGGGAGGTCTCGTGGGGTGCTGGCAGGTCCTCTCTAACTGGCGTGGCTGTTGGAGCCGCGGGAACTGGTACCAGCTCTGAGGTGAACTGTGGAGAATATTCTTCTTATAATCTTTCTTCTTCTACACTAATATTATAAAGAGGAAAACTTTGTTTGTTTGTTTGTTTGTTTGATTGTAATGAATAGGCTCATAAACTACTGGACCGATTTTAAAAATTCTTTCACCATTCGAAAGTTACATTATCCACGAGTAACATAGGCTAGGTTTTATCCCGGAAATCCCACGGGAACGGGAACTATGCGGGTTTTTCTTTGAAAACGCGGGCGAAGCCGCAGGCGGAAAGCTAGTCTTCTTATATATAAAAATGAATCGCAAAATGTGTTGGTAAGCGCATAACTCGAGAACGGCTGAACCGATTTCGATAATTCTTTTTTTATTATATTTCTTGAAGTACGAGGATGGTTTTTATGTAGAGAAAACGTAAATATGTACCACGGGCGAAGCCGGGGCGGACCGCTAGTCTTATATATAAAAATGAATCGCAAAATGTGTTGGTAAGCGCATAACTCAAGAACGGCTGAACCGATTTCGATAATTCTTTTTTTATTATATTCCTTGAAGTACGAGGATGGTTCTTATGTAGAGAAAACGTAAACATGTACCACGGGCGAAGTATAGGTATAGTGAAAGCGAGATGGCTTGGGTTCGATTTCGTATAGCACAAATCCTTTTTACTATATCTGTAATGAAAATATACCTATCAATGAAACAGATATCAAATAATTCTGACACATATTATCCCACTAATGTATATGGGACTTAAATTTTCATTATGATATTAGGGCGTATTCAGAAAGAAAGCTTGAAACTTATAAGCGCTTATCGGCGCTTGTCATGTTCATATATTTTCCTGCGCGGGTTACCAGCACTGACAGGAAAATATATGAACATGACAAGCGCCGATAAGCGCTTATAAGTTTCAAGCTTTCTTTCTGAATACGCCCTTAGCTTAGATATTAGTTTTTAAATGTGGCCACTGACCACCCTTTCTATTTTTGTGTAGTGTCGTTTCTATACAGAAATTACCGTACTGTGTTCAAGATTAGTTTTTTATGCAATAGCTGTCTGTTTAAAGCTAGCTAATTTCGAATTCCGCCTTATTGATAATATGTAATGCATGCTCATTGCTTAAACTAGTATTATATGTTTATTATCTGTGCTTATCTTATATATAAAAATGAATCGCAAAATGTGTTGGTAAGCGCATAACTCGAGAACGGCTGAACCGATTTCGATAATTCTTTTTTTATTATATTCCTTGAAGTACGAGGATGGTTCTTATGTAGAGAAAACGTAAACATGTACCACGGGCGAAGCCGCGGCGGACCGCTAGTATAATATAAAAATGAATCGCAAAATGTGTTGGTAAGCGCATAACTCGAGAACGGCTGAACCGATTTCAATAATTTTTTTTATTATATTCCTTGAAGTCCGAGGATGGTTTTTATGTAGAGAAAACGTAAATATGTACCACGGGCGAAGCCGGGGCGGACCGCTAGTTAGTAATACATACAAGTAAATTTCATTGGAAATACATATTATGGCGTGAAAATTTGAAATACTACTAAATTTTTCCTATTTCTTAAATAACTATTGTAAGTAATGCTTTTGCGGAGTGGGTAAATTTAACAGGGTCAAAGATCGAAGAAAAAGTGAATTGAAAGTTACTAACCTGTAATTGATCCAATAAATGTGTTGTAACATTGTCATCGAATTGTGAATCTGGATCGATTTTAATTGGAAGCAGTTCTGTATTCTGTAGGAATTAAGATTGTGTTATTTACAATTTTTAATTTATAAAAAAGGTCTATCCCTTCTTCATAGGAAAAATCGGCGAAATTCTAATTCCACATTACACACAAGACAAATAAATTAGTAGTCATTAAAACAACACAAGAAATTCTCTCTCACTCAACCTCAACTCTCAAGGTGTCACAAGAGTCATCCCACTAAAACAGTCTGTAATGCTACACACAAAAGCTTCTTTTTTTTTCATTTTTTTTCGAAAAAAATTGTTCCAAAATAAATTGTTGGAGATTTTCTCCAGTTTGTTTTGTATCGAGATATTTTCCTCCTTAAATGATTCGGAAGAGACATATAGTCGTCGTATACAATAATACACACGTATCGTCGTAAAGAGATGCTTTGCATTTTTCAATAATTGGTATAAAAAATTCGCGGTGGTTTAGTTGGTGGTAATTTATGAAAGTGCACTTAAATCATTTTATAGATTTTAAAACATTATACCTAGTCTATATTACCAACCGAATTCGGAAAACATTCCAGACCATATTACAACATGAATACGGAAAATATTCTAGTCCACATTACCACACGAATATGGAAAACATTCTAGTCCACATTACACACGAATACGGAAAACATTCTAGTCCATATTACCAATCGAATACGGAAAACATTCTGGTCCATATTACCACACGAATACGGAAAACATTCTAGTCCATATTACCACACGAATACGGAAAACATTCTAGTCCATATTACCACACTAATATGGAAAACATTCTAGTCCACATTACCACACGAATCTAATATCTAATATCTAATATTCTAATGTATATTATAAAGGCGAAAGTTTGTAAGGATGTATGGATGTTTGTTACTCTTTCACGTAAAAACTACTGAACCGATTACAATGAAATTTAGCACACATATAGAGGGTAACTTGGATTAACACATAGGATAGTTTTTATCCCGGAAATCCTACGGGAACGGGAACTATGCGGGTTTTCCTTTGCAAACGCGGGCGAAGCCGCGGGCGGAAATCTAGTATGGAAAACATTCTAGTCCACATTACCCATCGAATACGGAAAACATTCTGGTCCATATTACCACATAAATATGGAAAACATTCTAGTTCATATTACCACACGAAAACGGAAAACATTCTAGTCCATATTACCAACCGAATACGGAAAACATTCTAGTCCATATTACCAGAAGAATACGTAAAACATTCTAGTCCATAGTACCACAAGAATATGGGAAACATTCTAGTCCACATTACCAATCGAATACGGAAAACATTCTAGTCCATATTACCACACGAATATGGAAAACATTCTAGTCCATGGTACCACACGAATACGGAAACATTCTAGTCCGTATTACCACACGAATACGGAAACATTCTAGTCCATATTACCACACGAATATGGAAAACATTCTAGTCCATATTGTCACACGAATGAATTATTATCTAAATCTACGTTTTTAAAGTGTTTAAGTATGTTATGTATTACGCTTAAACCACTGAACAGATTTAGTTGAAAATCAAAAATTGGTTGCCGTATAAATTATAATTCTGTTTCTGACAATTTTCGCAAAAATAACGATTTGAACAGAATAAAGGCTCATAAATATTTTTTGTCATTACCAAACGATATAATTAAAAGTACCTAGTTATATTAAATTGCAATTAAAATGAAGGTTAGAACCAAGTTAAAACATAGGTAGGTATGTAATAATTCCATAATCAAAATAAATAAGTTAATGATCTACCTACTTATTTTTTCAGATAACTTAAAAGGAAAACCGATAACACATTCCATTAATTAATGTTACATTATATTTTTAAAGTTGTTCACAGACAACGAAGTTTATACTGTGAACTGCCATTATAACTATTAACTACTAATTATTAGATATTTTTATAACATGAAAAGTTTTAAATATATAACAAAAACTTATAAACAAGAGATATGATAATAAGAGTAGTAACTATGAAAAAATCTCACATAGTGCTTTCCAAACTGCGAATCCTCTTCGTCAGACAGCGGCTCACACTTTACTTGAGACGGTCCGTAGCCAGGCATTTCCTAGTAACAATCACTTTACTTAGAAAAACTTACTTTCATTCATGAAAATAATCTACCGAATTAAAATTGAATTGTAATAAAGTTCTGGCTAATGTATATTCCCTTAATCTTAAATCTTAATTGTTCAATAAACACGCATTTTATCAGCGAGATATTTACTTAAACCATCTCCGAAGCCCGTCTGTGCAAAACAAAACATTTTTTCCTCCAAATGTCGCGCGAATCGAACAATCGGCATAATATAAGTAGGTTTACATAGGCAATTAGACAAAAGGAAGCGAGCTTTATTGAATTTTTTCTCGATTGGTGCACAAATGAAGAGTGCAAACCCGATTCCCTCTCTTTCTTTTCCTGCCCTGAGCTCGCCGCGAGCTTTTTTAATTTTATTTCGCAAGCACACGATCGACATTTTCGACGGGAACTTAAAACAAAATTCCCGCGTCTAAAGTTGGAAAGTTTTAACGCGTGTTCCACTATCGGGCCGTGGACCGGCGCGATGCAGACGTTCGTATGTCACCTGTCGGTCGGTGAATGTAAACGTTTTAACCCTCTTCATATCATAGCAGTCGAGGCTCGAGAGGGATACGCGGCGGCGGGCAACCGCGGGACGAACGTCTTCAGCGAAGGACGGAGGGAAGCGAAACCGATAAACGTAAGAAACGGCGACGAGCGATCAGCGAACAATCTCACTCACCTAGTCGGTCAGCGGTTGGCGCGAAAAGTACTCGCGTCACACGTGGGGTTATGAATGCACGGTGACCTTCGGCAGCGATGGGATGTCGCAAATGAAAGTGAATTCGCGGCCGCACGTCTGCGTCGCTGCGTGGCGCATGTTAGGAGGTGCAGGGCGGGCTCCATTTTTTCCCGCGCCAAAGAAATAAAAACAAACGCCTTGCTGGCCGAGCGTCGCAATCGGGTCCTTTCGTTTCGACTTTTGCATACTCATTGCGAAATGTTTAGTCTCGTAGCTACAACACTGAAACAGGAACCTCAGTCCTCAACACTAATATAACGCAACAACGTTCACTCGACATTTGAATTTATGCAGAACTTACGAAAATTCCACATTCAAAATGCTCATAGTCTAATCATACACCAAGCAATATTGTTTAGAATATATTTTATAGGCTAATTATATTTTTACGAACAGAAAATTACCCCTCGGCAGAAATTGACTTAAGTACTATTTAACCATTTTTACCCACTATCAAAAATCGCAGTAAATTCCTAAAAACAATTACAAAATCAAAAAAATTTACCCCCTTATAAAATAATAAACATAGTAACTAGAGCTACGTGACAGGTGACTTAAATTCCTGGATGAAAAATAACATTCATCCATCCGTTCTTTGAATATCGAATCAACTTTCAAGTAAACAAACAAGTTCCATTAACAATTCCGCAGTTTATTCAATTGAATTTATAATAATATCATAACTAGATCATAACAGTAGCATACTAATTAACGGGTAGATGCACCCTGAGCGGGGGGCGCCCAGCCGGCGCCCCTCGCGGCGCCTTTCCTCCGATTGATTTTTATTACAAGAATCTCCACTCTTGTACTTTTTTGTTCCGCACACCAAAAGACCTACGCACACAAACGGATCCTATAATTCGTTTGTACTAATGCTATTGATTTTTTTAACGAAGCGACAATGCTGGGATGAGGAAAACTGAGGCTGTAAGCTTCGACTGCCAACTTTTATGCCGATGAAAGTTATTTTCTTTGACGCAAACAATGGGTTGAATGAAAATGTTTTTAGAAATTTATACTTTTTATAATAAACCAATATATTGCTAAGGTAAAAAAATATTAACCGAAAAAGAGACGAAATTTTATATTACCTCCCACAAAAAATAAACTAAGTAAATTCTTCATTCTGAAATAATATTTCCAAGCAAAGCTTGAATATAAATTTTTAAATCAGTTACCTACCTAGGTATACCTACCAAATATGTATTATAAACTTTGAACGACTCCGCTCGGTGCTGCGAAATATTATATGGGTGTTGGGGGGTTGATAGAAACTTTAAAATTGTATATTTTTAATACCTATACATATACTTTTTAATAATTCCTCCTCTAATAGTCATAATGTTATTTTTTGGGGTTCCGAACCACAAAAGAGAAGAACGCAAACTTTGTATAGGTCATCATAGCCCATAGGATCACTTTGTTGTCCGTCGGTCTGTTCTCAGAAACGCGTGAAGGTATCAGGCTGAAATTTATATTGACTTCTCAGGAACGAAGTCAAGTCTTATAGCACATTGTATGCTGTATGAGGTCCCACCGCAGGATTAGTGCGTTCATAGTTTTTTTTTGCTAAAACCAAAATTTTATTTATATATTTATACTAGATTTCCGCCCGCGGCTTCGCCCGCTTTTCCAAAGGAAAACCCGCATCGTTCCCGTTCCCATGGGATTTCCGGAATAAAACCTATCCTATGTGTTAATCCAAGTAACCAGTAGTATAGATCACACTCTATATGTGTACTTAATTTCATTGTAATCGGTTCAGTAGTATTTGCGTGAAAGAGTAACTGGTGTGAGTTGGCGTGATTTGGCGTTATTTGGCGTGAGTTAGCGTGATTGAGCGTGAGTTAGCGTGAGTGAGCGTGAGTTAGTCTGAGTTAGCCTAAGTGAGCGTGAGTTAGCGTGAGTGAGCGTGAGACAGCCTGAGTGAGCGTGAGTGATCCTGAGTTAGCGTGAGTGATCCTGAGTTAGCGTGAGTGAGCGTGAGTGAGCGTGAGTCAGCCTGAGTGAGCATGAGTGGTCCTGAGTTAGCGTGAGTGAGCGTGAGTGATCCTGAGTTAGCGTGAGTGAGCGTGAGTGGTACTGAGTTAGCGTGAGTGAGCGTGAGTGATCCTGAATTAGCGTAAGTGAGCGTGAGTTAGCCTGAGTAAGTTAGCGTGAGTTAGCCTGAGTGAGCGTGAGTGAGCGTGAGTGATCCTGAGTTAGCGTGAGTTAGCGTGAGTTAGTCTGAGTGAGCGTGAGTGAGCGAGAGTTAGCCTGAGTGAGCGTGAGTCAGCGTGAGTGAGCGTGAGTGACCCTGAGTGAGCGTGAGTTAGTCTGAGTGAGCGTGAGTGAGCGTGAGTTAGCCTGAGTGAGCGTGAGTTAGCCTGAGTGAGCGTGAGTTAGCCTGATTTAGCGTGAGTGAGCGTAAGTTAGCGTGAGTGAGCGTGAGTGAGAGTGAGTTAGCGTGAGCGAGCGTGAGTTAGCCTGAATCAGCTGTTTGGCTGGTTGGCTGGTTAAAGTAAATGCAATTTTGTCTGACGATAAGACATTATTAACCAAACTTTGACATGATCATGAAAGTGAAATCAACAAACAATTTTTCTTGTAGATGTCATTTCATGTGACTTATAATTTTTTGACGTGACAACGTCTTATAATTCGATAGAGCCGGCTGCACGCGCGAAAAAACATGACTCATGCGGCGTTACCTCGCTCTGAGGTGTTCCATGTAAGGCTTGAAGTGCAAGCGAGAGCGCGGATCGAGCGACCAAGAATCACAAGCGGACGTTGTCACGTTCAACTATCGTCATTCGTCAGTAAACCGACTTTACAGACAACCAATTTTTTTCAGATCGTTAAAATCTGACGAATTCTCAACGCGCACATGTCATCAATGCAATGGATAGATAACTCCATAGCACAGATTTCAACCAAACTCGACCATCTTAAAGCAACCCACGATACTAGAAGAGATACTTAATAATGAAAGATCTTTCCAATTGACTTATAAAATAAGTTTTGAAGATATTGATTTTTTTTGTAAAAATTTGTCGTGAGAATAAGTGGAATATAAATGTTCATGTTGATTCAGAAATAAATGTGATGCAGTGAAATTGTGTTTTATGTAAAACTAGCGACCCGCCCCGGCTTCGCACGGTGCAATGGCGGCCGGCCGGTACCGCCGCAAACGCTACGTCCCGCAATTTTTTAATCTGTAATATCTTCGAAAATATTCACTTAAATCATACGGTGTAAAGGGCCATATAGATCTATATTAAATGAACAATGTATTCAAGGTATTTAATTCGTTAAGGATTTTGCTGTTCTGTTTCGTTGCTGTATTGGTTAAAATCGCTTCGAAAATTAACCATTATTTGTCGTAAAAAGTAAATGACAAAAAAAAGTTATTGTGGGTTATCCATAAGAGATAGACATATAAATTATAATGATATACCATCGCGGACTTTTCTGTAGACCTTTTCAATGTGTAAGTACAATACTTAGTACATTATTTTGATAAAACTCGTAGGGTTCAGCATGCGTTTGCAATGTAAGCGGAAAAAATGTAATTATTTACGACATCACATTAGAAACCTCAAAAATAACAGTACTTCTCCACTATTTAATGGATGTTATTTACATATAAACCTTCCTCTTGAATCACTCTATCTATTAAAAAAAAAACGAATCAAAATCCGTTGCGTAGTTTCAAAGTCTGCCACCTACCGTGAAACCTGCTTACTTTGCCACTTTTTCATGTGTCAAAAAGTTTGATTCGCTTTAAAAAAATATAATTGTATGAAAACGTAATGAGTTTAGGGCTCCCACACATAAACACGATACGACGTGGCGTCGTACAACGATGCGGCGTCGTATCGTGTTTATGTGTGGGAGCCCTTATCGTGAAACGATACAGGGCGATTCGTCCTCCCAGTAACCCGCCCGTATTAGCGGGCGGCGGCAGCAACCTGCTGCAGACGAATCGTCCTGAACAGCATCCCCCACGCAGCCTCCTTCGGAGGCCGCGTGTGCGAAGACCACTCGCGCGTGAAACGACGCCGCATCGTTGTACGACGCGACGTCGTATCGTGTTTATGTGTGGGAGCCCTGCACCTAGACGTAGTAAATTTTATGAAAATTTACATTATTACTACTTAAATATCTATTTCATTTTTGTAAATTATAATATTTTAAGCATAAAAACAATTATGGCAAAGTTAGCTGTCACTTCTGGTAAATTTGCCATATAAAAGAAAAAATGAAATTTTTGGAGTTTATGAGGTTAAAAAGTAATATATTTGCACTCTTCCTATATCCCGTAAAATAAAGTAAAAACTTTATATTATTTAGCACTGGTAATTTAACTCTCTAAGAAGGTGGCAAATTCACCAACCTTTCCAAAATATTTCCTATCTATGAAGAAGTTAGGGTTAGGGTTGTCAAATAAAAATATTTTCGTAGTAGGAACAATTTAGTAAAAGTAAAAAAAAAACATAATCAATTACTTCTAGTTAGTTTCTTAACTTTGAATTGTTTTACATAATAAAACAAAAAAAAATAGTATTCAATAAAACTAACTAGTTAACTTTTTTTTTTATATCACACATTACACGACATTCCTAAAAGATTTAAACAATGACAAATTCTTATTTATATGATCTTGATTGAATATAAAAATTGTTGTTATTTTAAACTTGATAGGAACCAATCCAATCAAGTTTTAAAATCCGTTTGTACACATTATTTCCTATTAGCTGTACTTTATGTGTCTCTATTTCTTTTGTGTGTGCAATAAATAATTAAATAAATAAATACCTTTTGTAAAACAACCTTCATTTAAGCACATGCACTGTGTATTTCATACCTGGCTACCTAACTATTTATATTTTTTTTCACCAGTCAGTAGGTACTTAGAATGACAATTTAATTAAAATATTCATCAGAATTTTGTGGCAGCCCTAACCTCCAACAAAACATGGCAAAGTCACCATCACAGACGTTGTGATTGGGGTTGTTGAATTTACCAATACCAATTGCGAAGTAAAGGTAGCTTGTAGCACAGTAAATCAGCTTTTATTTAGCTAAAGAACATTATGTTAACATAATATCAAAAAAATACTTACGTAGGCAATGCTTTTCCCGTTTGTTTTTGTAAAAGTTCCGAAGCACTAAGTTTCATACCGCCAACATTCGAAAAAAGTAACCGCTGAAAATGACATCTCAAAAACAAGCTGGGTTGCCACATCTCATTCGGTGTTGCCATTTAACTCATAAATTTTACTATACAGGCATGCATAAATGACAAAAAACTGATATTAAGATGTGACTACACTTTTTCCCTCAGAAGTTGGCAGAAGTAAGTCTGCAAACGTTGGCAAAGCTAGCAGGTTTTACCGGTACCTACAAGAAATGACGCGGTAATGATGTGGTAATGATGCGTAAATAAAAAAGATAATTTATCGTAATGAAGGTATTCAAATATATACAGAATATAATATGTATTTATGTACCTACCTCAGTGACAACGATAACAAGCACATTCGTATCTGGCAGCTTCTTATATTTAATTTATCGAAGTTGTTGGAATAATACAATAGTAGGTATTAGCGCTGATTATTAATTATTTGAAATTTTCGTTTCGTATCTTCAGAGTAATATACTTTAAGGATATAATTGTTATACTGTGAATTATACATACATTTCAAAAGTATATTAATGCTTGGACGAATTATAAAAAAATAGGATTGCTTTTGGCTTTAGTGAATAGAACTTGGACTAGACCAACAAGTCGTAGTTCGCTCGCTTAACAATAGATGGCAGCAATACATATTTGTACAGTTCTGTTTAAAAAATGCTACGAATGCTATGAACAATAAATAACTCAAAGACAACACTTTATTTTCATTTATTTAAAAATCTTTTATCAAGAAAGTACATTATCTTTACCACATTTATTCAAAATTATAAAATGAATAGGTATCAAATTAAAGTTTGACACAAATCACGAGTTAACTTATTAATTGGGTCAAGGTTAAATCACGTCATAGTGATGTTAGATTAAGTAAAACACTTTGAAATTGTTAAAAATGTCTGAATAAATTAAAAATATTTATTAAATGAGTTCAATTAGCCAATCTCTTTAAATTAAACGAGAATTATTGCTTAATTTACAAGTTAAACAAGCTTTTGATTTTGTTACTGGCAACAATTTTAAGAGCTTATTTTGGGTCACTCTGTTGTTCGTATTCAACTTGTACTTCAATGGATTTTTGTAGAGGTGCCTTTCGCTTCGCTAAACTTGCAACATAGCATAGTTTAGTATTTTCATTTCATTCTATCAAGAAAGCTGGCGGGTGTGCAAAGCAATGTGTTGATTATGAAAACGATTGTGTTTTATTAATTTTTCAGAACAAATATTTGTGTTAAAACGTTGTTAGAATAGTTAATGAAATAGTCAAGGTAAGTGTTTGAAATAATTCAAAGTGCCATTATAGATATGATGAGTGCTTACTACTATATCGCTTCGACTTTTCATATTGAAAATTTCCACTAGTGAACTTTTCGAAAGTTTCTTAAAGTTATTCAACAGTCAAAACTTGTAAATAGTTTGTCGAGCTAGATTTTGTAATAAGGTTAGATGACTTGTTTGACGACGGAAAAGTTTGTTCAGGAAATAGTAAAACTTAGAATTTTCGTCGCCATTTTATTTTTTGTCGCGCTGGAAAAGCGGCCATTTTCTTTGTGCCGCGTCGCTTACGACTACTTTACGTGGTCTATAAAGTTAATTTAGTTAAGTTCAGACGTGATCTAATCCTATGAAGTGATTCTGGTGAGATATTTTATGTGATTGATAAATATGATGCTAGTGGAATATTTCAGTAATCTGAAATATGTTTTCGTGATGGCCTAATTAATGCGTTGTGTATTGGTAGATTCGTTTTAAATTTTGTTGTTTTGTGAATTAGGAGAGTGGGCGCGACGAGTGGTACGAAAGCACAATGGATGATGACCAGCAGTTCTGTTTGCGGTGGAACAATCACCAATCGACGTTGGTGTCAGTTTTCGACACCCTTTTAGCGAAAGGAATTCACGTGGATTGTACTTTGGCTGCGGAAGGAAAGACTCTCAAGGCGCATAAAGTCGTATTGTCCGCTTGCAGTCCCTATTTCGAGGTACGTATCATGTTAACGCTCTAAGTAGGTCAATTGATTCGTGTATAAGTTAGTGCAAGCTAGCACAGTTTTGCTCTAATAAACATTCCAGTCGCTTCGTGCTAGCTTTCGTATATTACGAGCAATTAGATTAGATTGATGCATAGATGAGTTGGCAACAGAAAGTTGTTCATACAACTTTTCCAAATACTTGTTTAGAATCATTACCAAACATTCATCCTTTTACTATCTACTTAGCATAAAAACTAATTAAATAAATAACTTTCGCCTCATTATTAAAACATTCTATATTATTACAACAAAATGTCAAATATTGACAAAAGAATACTTAACATTCATTCTGATTTATTTACAAATCGAAATCAAAACATGTGTGTTTTGTTACAGAGTGTTTTATCTCAACAATACGACAAGCATCCAATAATAATATTAAAAGATGTGAAGTATGCCGAGTTGAGAGCTATGATGGATTACATGTACAGGGGAGAAGTGAATATCTCCCAAGATCAGTTGGCTGCATTGCTTAAAGCAGCAGAGTCGCTGCAGATCAAAGGTCTATCGGACAACAAGCCGTCCAGGCCTCCGTCGCGCCCCTCTCACTCAACCCCCATCACACCTGCACACCCGCCCAGAGCAACGTCTCCCCCACCACAGGTAATTATAGTCATTTCAAGGGCCGATTTTTCAATGCTTGGATAAAACTTATCCGTCCAATAAAGTATTACATGATAATATTAAAATGTCACGTAAACTGTCAAATACGGGCAATTAGAATATGTTTTTAAAATGGTAGTTTTATACATTATTCAACGAATAAGTTTTATCCAAGCGTTGAAAAATCTACCCTAAAACACCAAAATACTATATGAGACTTTTACGTAACTAGATGTACCTATTTGAAATTAATTATGTATCTACATACATATTTTTATGACATCATCATAATATTTATAACAAAAAATGCAGGTATATCTTAAATAACCTTGGTCTCAAGAAATTTTAATGAAATTAAAATTTACTGATTACCTACATGTTCCGTTTATATTTTACATTGTTTTATATTATGTGCATATACTAGTCATCAATAAAATATGATAAATTGTGCACTAATTGTTGAACAAACACTTATTTATTACACACTGTACATGTCATTGACAAGCAATCAAAGAGTAATTGTAAACTATTTCCTGAAGCCTTATTATGGAGGTAGGAACAAAATGCATACTTGAAACTACACAATATTTTATGCACATGAATAATATAAATAATATTCTTAAATTCAGAAAATGATGGAGTAATATTGTAGTTAGGAGGGAACAAAATAATTTTGATGTTTGCTTTAAATGAAAACTATACATAAAATATGAACATTTTTTATTACAAAATACTTTTAAAGTAATACACAAAACAGTATAGTTGGGATGCTATTGGCTTATATTATATTGTTCAGTCAACCAAAACTGTTTAAATCTGTGGTTACAAAAGAATATCAAAAAACAACTCAATTTAAAAGCAGATTCATGAAGTTGTAACACTTTACTAATGAATACCTTTGTTGACTGATTTCCATAAATCAAAGGTAGAACCTTAACACTTTTGAAGGCTGTTCAATACATGTTTTAACAATTAGACAACATAAAAACAATTATTAAAAAAAAATATTCTTGTTCTAAAGTTAAATCCATTGATTTCATTATGTGAAATCAAAATAATGATTAAATTATGTTTTATTTAATTTCCATCCAAAATTGCTGCAATTCCTCTAAGTGATAATTAGTTAATATGTGACACTTAACAGGCATTGTCTTTAATTGGGAGCACCATCTAATGGCACTAACCTTAATACAATTTTAAGTATGTTACGTCATCATTTGATAGTTGATATTTAATTACTGTGGTGTTAGCATGTTAAGTGCTTCAATGCCATTTCTAAGTGATAAGTCTTGTTTCATAGTTTATAGAACAATGTTTTCATTTACTATGGTAGCAGGCCTTGATTGTGCGAACGCAAGTACTCATGCGTAACAAATGAATTGCATTGGCTACAAATCAACAGCATTGCAAATCACTACAAAATTAACAAATGCAATAATATAGATGTACAGTTTAACAGATTGGTTACACAGTACACACATAAAAACATTTGAATGATGACCTACTTGTACTTGTGTCCTCACAAATAAACATGTTACTACTGAAAAGTTATGCAATTCTGCTCATATTGAAGTGCTTTGTTCAATATAATATGTTAATGATAAAAACCTTTAATATATTTAAACAAACTCAGTTTGTACACTTGTATTGAATATTTGTGTTTGAGTTAGATAAAGTTGGTTCAATCTATTTTCAATAAATACATGAGATATCCAACAGGTGGATTGGTAGAGGGGATGAATTAAAGTATTATACATATTGTGTTTAGCCATGGTTTAACCTATGGTTAGAAAAGTTTTATCTTATCTAAATTTAATCCCTAATCGTTAATAATTGCATTTTAATTCTTATACACCTAACTTATTAATATTCAGTTTTAATTTCTAAATGTTATTACAAATATCATTGAATTAGAAGACCCATGCAAACTTTACTTCTATTCAGTTTTATACATTAGGATGGCTATGACTCAGGATGTACGGCTAGCACTAGTGTTGCCGAACTATCGATAGTTGACCTTGAAAATAAGTCAGAATATCGATAGCACTATCGATAGTATCGATATTATCGATACTATCGATAGCGTTAATCATGGAATACTATTGATGAACTGCAATAGTATCGATAAAATCGATAGTATTGATTGCCAATAGTTGCTATACTATCGATACTATTGCTACTGAATATTGCAACTACAATCGATACTATCGAAAGTACTGATACTATCGATAGTTTTGAGCTATCGATAGTAGTAAATTGTGCAATAGTATTGTTCACGATTTCTTGGTATAATGGGTCAGTCAGTGCCACTGACCCATATTATGACTCAGTTTAAAAGTTAAGACTAGTATTTGGTTTAATCGTTGTAATAAAGAGACATCTAGTTCTAACATCTAGTTCTCTGTCATCCACTATAATATTATTGATAAAGCAATACTATCGAGAAAAAGGTCACTATCGATGGGACGATATTATCGATAGTATCGACACTATCGATAGTATCGATAGTTCGTTCGATATTGAGCTTCGATAGTATCGACACTATCGATAGTATCGATAGTTCGTTCGATATTGAGCTTCGATAGTATCGATACTATCGATGGTATTGCTATGTGTCGATAGTATTTACGCTTATAGGACTATCGATACTATCGATACTATCGATGGTATTGCTATGTGTCGATAGTATTTATGCTTATAGGACTATCGATACTATCGATAGTATCGACACTATCGATAGTATCGATAGTGCTATCGATACTATTGCTTTTCCCCAACTATCGATAGTTAATCGATAGACTATCGATAGTGGACTATCGAGCGGCAACACTAGCTAGCACATACACTGCGGTTCTTGCGCCCATGGTTGATATTTCTGTATCCTCAACAGTCAGTGATCACATACCTATCTCAGTGAAAGTATTTTTTAAATGGGTTCTGAAATAAGCGCCATAAAACAATCAAACTTTTCAGCTTTATATTATTTGTTAAGTTTGTGCATATTGATACCTAAGTTACTTACATAAAATTAATAAAACCGGCCAAGTGCGAGTCGGGCTCGCGCACAAAGGGTTCCGTAGCAGCAAATATAATAAATTACAGTTAAATCAACCTATCTCAAAAACTATAAGAGATACTTTGATCAAACCAAAAATCGTTGAAAGAGTTAATTAGCATGCATCACCTCTATTTTTTTTAGAATTTTATACCCCGTAGTTATAAAAATAGAGGGGGGGGGACATACTTTTTACGACTTTGAGAGCTGATATCTCAAAAACCGTTCACTTTAAGAAAAATGTTTTTTAGAAAACTTTATATCATTTTAAAAGACCTTTCCATTGATACCCCACACGGGTATGTACATCGAAAAAAAAAATTTCATCCCTCAGTTACATGTATGGGGGGCCCCACCCCCAATTCTTTTTTTTACTATTTAGTGTCATATTTTTGTAGCGGTTCATACAACACATATTCCCATCAAATTTCATCACTGTAGTACTTATAGTTTCCGAGTAAATCGGCTGTGACAGACGGACAGACGGACAGACGGACAGACGGACATGACGAAACTATAAGGGTTCCGTTTTTGCCATTTTGGCTACGGAACCCTAAAAAAACCTTGAGAAACAATTTACATAAACACATACCTGAAAATAACTCCATGAAAACAACTAACCATAAACAAACATAAGAAACATTTAAAGTATAGACAAAATATGCATTTTCAAATGCTATAAATACATAAACAAAGATTGCAACAAGAAAAGCTACAAATCTTAATACTAAACATGTCAACTATAAATAGAACGCTGCACAGGCCCGTGACGGCAGCGTGGACAGCCGCGAAGGCTCGCTCAGTCCGAGCAGGCGACGCAAGAAAGCGCGCCGCCTGTCCACCGAAGCCCCGCCCGTTGCACCAATCGCCCCCGAACCGACAGAGGACGTGGCCTGCAAGGAGGAGGTGTCCCGGGACGGGGTGGAGGATCTCACCCTGGACGAGGAGGCTGGGGAGCCCGCGCAGCACAATGACGTCGTACGCAGTGAGTATTGTGTGGAACGTATTGTGAGAACTGTTTTAAACACTATTGAGAAATAGATTATAGTGGAGAAATGAAAATATTGATAAATAATCATTGGGATAATATTACTACGTATGGAGGAGACACCACAAACAAGATCTGTGCCATTTTTTTGCTCTAACTAAGTTTTAAAAATTATTATCTAGTTAGGTACTTACCGATGAAAAGTTATGTTAGTCACTTTTCCGTATTATTTGTGCAATATCTTAACACACACGAAGGCATATTTGATGCGTTTCACTTTAAAACAAATAAAAAATGAGTGTGCAGTTAAGCCAGTTAAGGCTTATGTTGATCGGAACATAAGTGATGTAGGCGGTGTCGTCTCCATATTATGTATATCTCAATGAAAATAATATAATGTTTATATTTTATTAATAACTTATATATTATGAAGTACAATACCTTGGGGTTCTTTTTTTTTTAGAGGATTATGTAATGTTTATTTAAAAAGATTTTCCTTTTGTGTAGATGTAATGAATCTTCCAGATTCACATGTTAATTTAACTAAGCTTCAGTCATAATCACCTGTATTGTCACAATATGTATAATTGGGCACTTTCTCAAAGGTTATAGTTGAAGATATGAAGAATTGATAAGAAATTATGGAAAAATAATATGTAAACAACTTGTAACAGAATATTACTATCAGTACATTATTAGAACTGTATAAATTAATATTAAAAAAATTAGAACTGTACATTTGCCTTGCTAATAACTTTAATGCAATACTTTTTCTTGGCACTGGTCCAAATCATTAACATAAACATAAATTTTCCAGATTTTCAATGGCATATGGAAAGATCTCAAGATGAATTAATGAATTCAAATGACAGTGTCCGAGATTCGCAAGGTAAGCAGCTTTTACTTGCCAACATTGCGGCTGGCAACACTGCTGTTGCCAGTCACAATTATATAAACAACAAGTTGCATTGCCATGTTTGTCTATTTATTATATTATCTATACCACAATGCAATTTGTTCTGTGGGGTTCAAGTTGTTGGAACAATCAACTTTCCATTGACACAGTAAAGTTGCTCGCTCCAAATATGAAGGAACGGATGAAATGCGCAATGTCTTCCCATAATTTGAAACTAGACAAAGTTATCGCTTTAAATAATCTATTTATTATCTATATAAACATTATATACATCGGACTCGAGAGTGCTAGTGTTTTCACATGTGAACCTACCAACAAATATTTAATAATTATCTAATTTTATCAAATACTAATCCTTATTCCAAATATATCCTATATATTATGAATTTGAACAACATTTCAGGTTTATGGTTTTCGGTAAAGGTTTTGATTGTTGTAGCCTATTTTAGGTGAGGTAAAAATGTAAGGTAAGTATCGAATTCAGATTAATTAAACATTTGGCTTTTGTTTGTTTACTGGGGTCTAAATCATTGCATGTCCATAAAGTGTTGCGGCGTTAACCCTTTAGTGCTAACTTATTAATTCTTAACCTTAACGGAGGTGGATGGTTGCGGTAAGTGACATTTATGATATTTATTATATTTTAATTATTTATGTAGCTCGTGTGCACATCGCACCTTCGCTAAGCCAATACGATTGTTTTTAAGAACATTTTATTTTTCTTATTTCCTTCGGGCGCTAAATTTCGTGTATTACTTGCCAGTTGTGTTCAAATAAAGAAGATTCAACAAGCGAACAGAGGTATGAAAACAAAGGTAAATATCCTGATTATCGTCGTAGTTTGTTGGTTATGTGGCTTATTTATTTATTTTGTTTTTTTTTTATATTTTTATTTGCATTCACATGTGATTTCACTGCAGAAGACTTTTTTAGCAGTTCATGTTTTACGTTCAGTACAGTTACCTCATGCATGTTCACTAGGCAGGTACCGAGTAAGCATGGCGATTTTGTTTCCTAGTGGATGCGCATTTCATTTACCTACATTACTTTCGATGTCTCAATACTTGTAAAAAATGTAAAATTGTTGATTGACGTGTAAATACAAAATCAAATGGGTTAGGGCCCCTCGAATTCTGTCGAACACATCCTCATTTCTTAGCATGTATCACCGTAACCAATCTATGTACATTTCCCACACTATTCTTTATCTGTGCATAACATATATTATCTGTGCATTTAACTACCTACGCTTTTATCATGGCTTTTTACCCTTCCAGAAACACTCTTAAGCATCCTGCAATACGCTAAAACCCCTTTTCCATTAACTCGTGGCTTACTAAAAAAATGTGATTTAATCGAGGGCGTAGCCCCAGGCAAAAAGAGGGGGAGAAAGTGCAAGAAAATGGGCAGAAAGAAAGTCAATTATAAGCCGAGAAAATATAAAAAGGAGATCAAATCGGAAAGAAATGACAGTTTGAACTCTGAGGGTTGCCATGTTTGCTCGATCTGCAAGACGAAGCAATATAAATATAAGAGGAATAAGTTGAGACACGAAAAGTACGAATGCGTCACCGGGCCGCAGTTCGTCTGCGAAAAGTGCGGGAAGAAGTATTCCCAGAAAAAGACTTTGCTCGGCCATATCGCTCAAAAGCACCCATTTTGATACTCACATCTTTTATGTTTATTTATATCAGTATTAGATTTTTGCTTTCTTATTTTATTTGTTAAGTTTTCGATCTCTTTATTACCAGTATAAATTAACCTTTATTTTTATATTGCTTGCCAGTTTGGTATTTTTTGTTATTTATGTAGTCGTAAGCTATTAAGTTTCGCTCTCATCGTTTGTTAAAACATGAATTGTTAAAACGGTTCAAACTCTTGCGTTTCTCATTTTTTAAGTTTATATTTTTATCGATGCTTGTGCCATACTTTTATTTTTATTTTTGTTGATTTTGTAAAAGATAATTTTTAAATCGTAAAGAAGTATATTTTTTTTTGTTTCGAAAGATCTTGTTTATTTTTGTTAGTTTTTGTTATATTTTTCTAGTTTTTTTAAATATATTCATTCAAGTCGATTTTGTTTTTCTTTGAGCTTCTAACCCGCAGTCGGCCGGCTCGCCTCACCGTTCACATGATTATTCCGCAAATTTCTATTGCAGGTCAGAAGGCGAGACATAATATAATGACGCGAAGTAGTAAAAAGGTTATCGAGGAGAGCGCGCGGGCGACGACGCTCGCCATACTGAAGAACGTGACCAAGCTGCCGGAGCCCGACGACAGCAAGGAGAACGACAAGCTGAAGGCGGAGCCCGAGCGGGAGCGGGACGGCAAGCCGGAGCCCCGCTACCACATCCTGCCGCGCACGTCCAGCCAGCTGCCGTGCGCGCAGTACAAGACGGAGAAGGGCTACAAGTGCCCCAACTGCCAGCGCTGCTACAACGCGCGCAAGAACCTCGTGCGCCACGTGACGCTGGAGTGCGGCCGCGAGCCGCAGTACAAGTGCCCCTACTGCAGCTACAGCAAGCACCGCCGCAACGAGCTCAAGAAGCACGTGGAGAAGAAGCACCCCGAGCGCCAGCAGCCGCGCAGCCCGCTGCCCGTCAAGTGAGCCCCGCCCCGCCCCAGAGCCGCCCCGCCTCATACTCAGTACTTAACTGCGACCGACTGACCGAGCGGGCCGCGGGCGGGCCGGCCGCACGCATCGCTCACTGTAAACTTTGACGCGTCTGCGGCGGTTAACTTAGTGCTTTTATACTAGTGCCTTAACGATCTTCCTTTTATATACGGTATTATAGAACGACAGAGTTCGCCTGAAATTTATTGATATTGGATATTTTTTGAACGATTAAACGATTTTACTAAACGCGCGTTTCATTCGATGCCCCGCCCCGAACTTATGGGAAGATTCGTCACGATCGAATTCGGACTGTGCATGTCTGCATGAATTAGAAGCTTCGCCTTTCTAACCGAGATTATTTTTATTATTTTTTTTATAACGCATTTCTTTGGTTCCTCAATTAGCCTGGTAGAATTAACCGAACGCGTAGTGGCGCTTATTATTTGCAATACGATTAAACGTTTGGGTTTCAGAGCTCGGCAAGGACACGCTGCCGTCGGCGCTGCTGTCGCTGCTGTCGGCGCAGCGGGCGCTGGCCCCGGCCGGCCTGCCGCCGCCCGAGGCGGAGCCCTACGCGCTGCCGCTGCACCTGCCCAAGCTGCCGCTCGACTCGCTGGACGCCATCCCGGACACGCTCAAGGCGCACCTGCTGCAGCGCGCCTTCCTGCAGAACAACAACGGCGGCGCGGAGGGCAAGGAGGAGTCGGACTCGTACGACGACACGGACGACATCGTGCTGCCGGGCGACGGCGCGCGGGTCAAGCGCGACAGCGGCTCGGACGACGCCAGCCGCCAGTTCGAGTGCCGGCACTGCGGCAAGCGCTACCGCTGGAAGTCCACGCTGCGGCGGCACGAGAACGTGGAGTGCGGCGGCAAGGCGCCGGCGCACCAGTGCCCGTACTGCTCGTACCGCGCCAAGCAGCGCGGCAACCTCGGCGTGCACATCCGCAAGCACCACAACACCGAGTGGTTCGTGTACGCCAGCAGCAAGGTGCGCCGCAACAAGAAGACGCCCGTCTAGCGCTCCGCCCCGCCCCGGACGCGCATCACACCAAAGCAAACCTGACCAAATCGCTCCGCAATATTTATATTTTATTTTTTGTTGATAATTATTATTGATATACACTAGAGGTAGTGAAGTGCACATTCCCCGACGGCGTTAGTTTTAATTTTGTTATTTTCGTTTTTAGAGTCTATTTATCGTCGGTCTCGACCGGCCCTAAGTATTGTTACGCGGCAGAGTGCCAAATATCGAGACTGCGTCTCCCAAATTGTCTTACCAAATTGTTGAAATCGTTTATACTATGTAGCGTAGTCGACGGCGATACTAACTCGAATTTGTAGTCTTAGTGTCCTAACATTCCTTCGAGGGATAATTCCATGCTTCATTATAGTGCAATAATGATATTAAACGTTAGATATTATAATGTTATACACTGCGGGCCTCGCGCTCGCTTTCCGAGAAATATTTAATTAAAAGTTTTTATATTGTATAATCGTATTTATAAATTCAGGGACCATTCACTTGTCTTCCCAAATTTTAGTGAATCCAAAGCTATTGAGAATATAATTTAAATTTATTATTTATTAGGTTAATTAGATAGAGTCGCTCCGGCGAGAGGTAATGACGGATGAGCTCATGAAGTGCCTACAATGTTACCTTTAGTTAATTTATTATTCGTTCGGTTTCGGTGTACTGGGATATATTGATGTGTTCAAAAAGGTTTAAAAAATTATTGATATTCATTGATATTTAGAATTCGCAATAACGTTATTGATGTGTCGTTTATCGTATACTGTTGTTGTTAAAATAGGATAACGAAGCTATTTGACCAAAGTCAGTATTAGTTTAAAAGGTGTGGAGGATGAATGTTGTCTGTTGAACCGTTAGAGTCGTATAAGTGTATACGACGTTGTTTATATCGCAATGTACCACCATATCATGTTTGTTGAACATAAGTTATGTATTAAGTAGAACTACGTTCACGTTGTTTTTTAATATTATTGAAAACATAGTTAATCATTTAGTGTGATTTTATATGAATATATTGGGGTTTATTTGGTAGAGAAGTTTAATAAAATATAACTATAGTGTATAATACTGTCTTTTTTTGTTGCATTATATTATCCTTTCTTTCCTTTTTGTTGTTATTTTTTTTATATATTTTTATTTCATAATGATTTTCGTTCTGTTCGTTTCCGCGTCTCGGTAAGTCAGTTTAATTTATTAGTTGTTTTATTTTTCTACGCATGTTGCATGACGATCACTCGCTAGTTTTCACTCATTTTGTTTTTTTTTCTTTTCGTCGGTCGTTCGTACTAATATAATTACTAATTTCAGGTAGACGAGCAAAACCCACGGGTCGGGCGACTGCGTTCATTTAAACGTTTACCTAAACGCGCGGGAACATAACCCATTGGCGTCGTTGTCGCCACTCGCGAGGCTCGAGACTTTTTCATTTTAAAAATAAACGTTGAAATTCTCTTTTTTGTTCTTTATTTTTGTTCACTTCCTTCTCGCAACGCTTCCATCACAGCACTCGGTGACACTCACAGTAGATATGTATGTGTATAACAATATATTTATATATGTATGTATGTAGGATAGGCAGGCAGCCGTGTGGCGGGTCGCTACAGCAGTGTGGGGTTTCAGGTGGCGCGGGGGAGGAAGGCTTCGGTCGGCTCGGGGGGTTGTCGTGGGAGCAGTGGTCGGCCCGCCTGGCGCTGCCGCTCGTGGCGGGCCTGCGGCCTGCCGGCCCGCCGCCCGCCGGCCCCACGGAAAGCTTCACGTGCCCCGACTGCGGCCGCGTGTACAAGCTCAAGTCGTCGCTGCGGAACCACCAGAAGTGGGAGTGCGGCAAGGAGCCCCAGTTCCAGTGCCCGTACTGCGTGTACCGCGCCAAGCAGAAGATGCACATCGCGCGCCACATGGAGCGGATGCACCGCGAGGTGTACGTCAAGCCCGAGCCCTACATCAAGCAGGACAACGTCGACGCGTGCATGTAGCGACTAGCGCTCCCGTGTGATAAATGTGATGTAATCTCTTTGTGATAGTGGCATTCGGTCACGTTAGATTTAGACCCGACCGTGCCTGGGTTCCCGCCGTTCATGATTCCGTGTGGGTTTTCCCAGTTTTCTTTTTGTGATTTTGAGATAGTTTTAACGCCAGATGCAAAATAAACGACTACTCTCGGTAGACTTCGAATGCTCAATATTACACATGATCGACTCTCACCCCGGGCGGCCCAGGCACGGTCCCGCAGACGTTACCCGCGGCGGTCCCCGGACCGACCGCTCCGTATGAATTTAATCTCACGACGAATTATAGTATTCGCACTGATTGCAACCGCAGCGGTGTCCGTAACTGTTGCATTTATCCAGTATAATAAGATAGTGATTGTATAGTTACGCTTTTTATACTTTTTTATATGTTTTTATGTACAGCATTTATTGTGTAAAGTATCATTCCCGTTTTGATAGTGTACGCGTTTAGCTTTGCTAGTTCGAGAGAAATAGTTTAAAGTTGTTACCATTGCAGTTACTAAAATTAGATGTCTAAATGATGGTACGCGATCAGTACTGTGAGTTCGCTCCCTCGACAGAGATTAACGTTTAAGTTTGTTACGAAATCGTCAAGTGTGGTTGAATAAACCTATATTATATTTCGTGTATAGTAATACGTTAGATGATATTGAAATGAAGCTATTTTCGCTTTTAAGCAGTCTAGGTCTTTGCCATAATGCATGTTCCATTATTTTTGTAATACTCATAAGTTAAATGGTTTTGATTCGATTATTTTTAGATCTCTTTACTTGTAATGCATTTATTTTATGTACTAGGACATTCGCAGATGTAAGTCGAATTAATTGTAAGTTCCTGAAAACGAATGTTATCAAATTGTTATATTTGGGGCCAATTATTGTTAGATTTAGGTTTGACCAGAACGAGTGCCTTATTGTTGAATCGAGTACAATGTACGCTGCCTTTCACCTTACGAACCGTATTTGGACGTTCAAAATAATCTTCCACGTAGTTATAAGTATTTTATGTATTACCACGTAGCGATAATAAGTATGCGGCCCTAGGATTGATAATGTTATTCGACATGACGGTAGTTTACAAAAATGGCGCGAACAACATTGTCTGGTCTGGGTCGCTTAAATAACCGTTTCGAGTTACCATCGTACAATCAATGTGTAGAGCTCAATAAGTACAACAGTCATACAGATACCCTAAGTGCCTTCGAAAATTAGTCATTAGAAATTAAAGTTTTTAATAAGTTCACAAATCAATAAATGAATCAAAATATCTAGGTTGTGATATTATACAATTGAAGTTGAATAGACTTGTGATAGGGCGTTTCAAATGAAATGAGGCTCAGGGCCGATACCACGGCGATATCTCGACCCAAGTGATTTCAGAACGAACCTAGTTTCAAAATTACTACCTATTATAGTATTTACATAAACGAGACAATAAGTTTACAGTGATTTTATTGCATTTGATTGTATTTTTATAACCTTTTTTGTATTTTAAAATAAAGTTGCTATTCTTGATATTTTTTAGTTTTAATTTTTACTTCGTTTTAGAATTAACTTTAGGATGAGTATCTATTTTTTAATTCTAACGGTGCCTAACATTTCTTGGGATACTAACATTGCATGTTCTTCTAATATACCTTTGTTAAATGGATATTTAAAATGGATTTATGCATGGAAGTATTCCATTTTAAATGTACGTTCTATTCTCTATCGGTATCGTAGGTTGCATGATGAAAACACCTTGATTAGGTAGAGGTCGTAGTCGTAGACAAAATTGAAATATTTAATGAGAAGCAAATTAATGGGAGACATGGTGCATTATCTTACGCTTATGGTAGCACATCCCGTACGGTGGCTTCGCTTCACAGGTGGTAGCTTATTATTATTTGCACGTATTTATTTTTGTTTGCGTTTTAATTTCAGTTGCACAGTTGTACACACCTTATATATTGGGTTACGGTACTGCCAGTCTTAGCAGCGGCAAAGCCGGGTGGACGTTGTATGAGTGCGTGGATTGCGGGAACAAGTACAAGCACAAGGGATCGCTGCAGCGGCATATAAAGTACGAGTGTAGGAAACAGCCGAGTTTCAAGTGCCCCTATTGCGTGTACCGCGCCTACCAGAAGCACAACTTGTTGCTGCACGAGCGCCACCTGCACAAAGACCTCCCAGAGAAAGTGGATTTTGTGTCGGAATGACCCGCGATAGGGTCCCACTCACACGTCAGTAAACATTTGTACACCTACACTAATGGACTAAAACACGAGCAACTTGGGACCACTAACATACTAACATTTTTATAAACGGCTCTGCCGCCACCGCACAGGTCGATAGTACAAAACTCACTGTAATTACATGATCACGCTTTATTTCTCTAGCAGACGGATGCTGATGATTTAAATGTGTTAACAAATGACTATCTCTGTTACAGTTTTGATTAACGCAAGATAATCCCTGGGCGTATACTTAAAACATTTTATATCAACGAGAGAATTATTGGAGAATCCTACAGTGAAGAGGGGACGAGTCGGCTGAACTAAATCATCACATATTTTGTTACTCAAAGCCATAAGTGTCTTAATACTCCTTTGTGAAAAATAACGCATTTTCATTGGTTAGTTTCTTTTTCAAAATAATGGCTTTAAACATTGCTAACCTTTTGATTAAAAGTTAAGTTGTGTATAAATAACTACAAAACATGTGGCTTGTTTATCTCCTTAGGGGTGACCAATTGAAATGCGCTATTTGCAATAAGTTTTTTGAGGATTGTGTATTATGCCTCATGTATAGAAAAATTAATTTAAAACATTGATTTGGCCATAATTAAAAGGGGCCAATACTTGCCATCACCTTCGCTATGAGGCATTTTGTAAGCAATTATTAATTATGTTTTGTCACGAAACAAAACAAACCTGAAAAGGCAGCTTTAGTGAAATAGGTCATAATATCGTTACCAAATACCTTTTAGTAGTCAATAGAAAGCCAAATACTAATGTTTTATGATATATTGTAATTATAAGACTATTTTGTAAGACATGTTTTTCGATAATTTTATACGTATTATAAATAGATTGTTATATTTCTTGTTCTTGTTGTTAATATTTAGTGAGTGTTCCTTGTTACCAAAGAAGTTTATAATTTGAAACATGTTTTATGTAACTTGTATTATAAGTCCAGTATTCCTGTTAAAGCGTACCTTCATGTATAATATTTTATTTGCATTTGTTACTGTTAATTAAGTTACCATCGAAGTTCAAAAAGCAATATTTTTAACCAAATCCAGTCGATTCTAGTGTTAAGATATAAAATACCTAAGTGCCTTAATATTTATAAGTAAATTATTATAATAAGTAAAAAATTCTTGCAGGTTAACCAAAGATTTTAAATGCATTTCTAAAACAAAAATTATTTTTAATGGCACCAAAGAAAATATTATATCTCTAAATTTTTTGGAATAGTTAATAATATATACGCACATTTTTATTGAAATAAATAACGATTGAATTTTTATGCACAGCCGGATAGAAAATTGAGGCTAGGGGTGTTAATGCTATAATAAATATTATTAATATTGTCAGTTTACTAACATTTTACCCACCAAAAATGTGTATTATAAGTTTTATTTTTGTTGATTGAAAAATAAGTGTGTATTAACTGACTACGTTTTACATATTATCTGACAATAATTAATATTGCCTCTTAAATTTAAAATGTACGACACTGTGAATAACAAATATATACATACGTATCGAACTTAGCACAATTTAAATAAATTGTATATTTATATATGGTTTTTAATATGTGCAAAACTCGTGTTAAATTTATGGCCCAAATGTGACTGAGTATTGAATATTACAATACTTTTCATTTACTTTACACACGATTTACGAACAAATATTATTTATGTAATGGAAAAAAAATATAGCGGATTGGAAATGAGGGCAATTTTGCAAATTATAAGTTATTCCATAATAATTTTTGTGGGCATTTGGAACAATACTAGCTTTACATTAAAATAATCATTTATTAAATATTAATTGTTCTACGATATCCTTCAAGGAATTAATTTCGCACAAATTTTTCTGTTAAGTTTTAATTTATATTTCTACAGCGGTGTGGTTTGTTTTTCTTTCATTTGTGTATGTGAATAAATGTTCTTGATTTTATAATACTATTATTTATTGTAAATATATAGTACCCTTAAAATAAGACATAGACCGTAGTAGGTAGGTAAATATGTACAGGTTATAGCTTATGAATGGTAAGGATGAAAATAAAATATTAGAGAAGACTTTAATTGTTGCAGGTGAAGTGGATTTTTTTAAAACGATGATGCAAAATATGTTGCCGGTGGTCCCGATGAAGACGAAAAACTTTTGGTCACCTTACGACACCAGTTATGAGTGTGAGAAATGCAAGAGAAAATACAGGCATAAAAGTACATACAGAAGACACGTAACATATGAATGTGGGAAGGAACCCATGTTCCGATGTCCCTTCCTCGACTGCACCTACAAGGCGTATCAGAAAACTCACACCGACGCACACATAAAGACAAAACACAAAATTATGACGCTAGAATATCAAGGATGATCGAACAATTAGTGAAAGTAACAAAATTGTGATATTAAATTAATTATATTTATTATGTTAATTAATGAGTCTACTTTTTTACATTAAACTTATTTTTACTATCTTGTAAATGTTAAAAGATAGTCTTAAATTTAGAATTAAGTCGGAGTACAAAGAATTCTCGTGCAGTAAATTATAGAGAATAGATTATATTATTTATTAGTATCCATATTATAGTTAATTCGTTAATTTTAATTGCTAATGTATTTATTGTATCATGTTGGAAGTTATATTTAAAAAACAAACATGCATTTTACCCAAATTAAAACAAAAAATATGTTCATATGCAATGGGAAATAAAAAAGCGCCTCTATTTTATAATGGATAATAATATTAAAATGAGATTTTTGTGAAATAATAAAAATAATACCCAGTCAGTGCTTATACTCCTTCAATATCCAGTTCTTTAGATTCTTAAGTTATTGCAAAACGGAAAGATGCATAAGCATGTAATGTAGTTAACTGCTTATGTACTAACTAGACATGTATAATCGAAACTTGAAAATTAAAGACCACGTTTCAGAATAGCCAATAAGAAACAGAGATAATTGCCTGACTTATATAGATGTGTTTTATGCGTGAGATGTAGTGACTTCCAAATAGCGGATCCCAATTTAAATAAAATGATGCCATTTTAGAGTATCAAGAGTGATTCACGAATTACTTTTTGAGCGGTGAATTAATAACTCAGGGTGCATCCAGTAGAAATCACAAAAATTATTTAAAATAAATCTTGCGAATGTAAAATATATCCTTGGCATCGCTACAAAAATCGTTTGTGGACATTTAAACGGACAAAGTAAAATTAAAGCTATTATATTATGTTAGCAGGTACCGATTTAAATTATAATTATGTATTTGATGTTATGAAAACTTAGGGAGGCCTTGTCCAACAGTGAACGTCCCACGGCTGCAATTACGACGACTGATGTTAGATGCAAATCATAATTTCGGTATTTATTATAGTTGCTCGCTATTTTAATAAAAATTAAAAATTGATTGTTATTTAGTTTTTAAGAACACTACAAAATACAAAGACGACTGCAGTCTGCAGCCTCTGCAGCGCAAAAAAATATCATAAACAACAGACCCGACTATTTGCATAGAATAGATAATAGAAAAGAAATCCGTCAGTGTCAGTTGTCACCCTGCATAATACGAGCAAATGTCAAAAAATTTAATTTTTGAATCATTTGAGAAAAAATGAATTAAAATAATAAGATTGTAAATAAAAGCACAATGAATCGTTTAGTTCGAGTTAATAGACATTGTTTTAATACATTAAAATGTAACTATAAGGTTTCACAACAAACTTTGTTAAGCCCGAAACATTTTTCTCCAGATTTACTTTTTATAAGGAAAGTGCATGAGCAAAAGAAAATCCGGTCAACTCTTAATTATATGATTGCACTAGGTGTTATGACTGTAGGATTAAGTTATGCAGCAGTTCCATTATACAGGATATTTTGTCAAGTAAGTAACCTATCACTTTTTCCTTATCAAAGGGATAATAATATTATACACATCTATAAAATTATCCTGTTGAGCTTTTTCTTAAAAACATTAATACATTCATGGACGTATAAAAAAAGACGGACGGTATATCGCCTAAACATTGAGTGAAGCCTAGTAATGGCGGCGACACATCCATGTGTGTGTGACATGTTGCCATGGCAACACTATGGCAACAGATGTCCTGATGACAATGGCGGCTGTATTTTTTTTTCTATAAATTTTGTCGTAATAATTTTGTCATTAAAACATTAATGAAATAACTTGGTTCCCTGTGGAATGTAATCCCTTGTGTTTTGTTATTTAAAATTGTACTGTTGCGACACCATTTAACTACGCAAGACGGCATTTTAAATATTTTTTGTGAAACAGTGACGCAGTTAATCGGTCGACGGTTCACGACGTAATGGCGGCCGACTAGCTTACTATGGTGAGAGTGTGTGCGTGTTCATTGTCTTTACACGATCGCTAGCTTACTATGGTGGCTTCACGTTGTTTGTTCGTAATACGGCGTCCGTCTTTTTTTATACGTCCATGAATACATTTATGATATTATGTTATAACAATATTTTTACATAACATTTTAAACATTGTTCTTCAATGACCCAAACAGTTTTAAGACGGTTTATTTAATTGTTTCATACTAAATCTATGTTCACTTTAATAATTAAGTATTTTTGCTAAAAATCAATGGTTATGGACTCTGCAATCACTAAGGAAATCCAAATATTCTATAGAAAGAAAGGCAAAAATTACAGCTGAGAATTTTTGGTAGAACACTGTTTTTGTCTATAAAAAAAATGTTATTTTAATATTTTACACCTCAATACAGGCATACAGCTATGGAGGCACCACAGGCCAAGCGGAGGCCACAGATGATGTGAGCAAAATGACAGCTGTTAAGGAGAGGCCTATTAAGATTCGCTTCAACGCTGATGTAGCCTCCTCCATGCAGTGGAACTTCAAGCCGCAACAAGTTGATATCACAGTAAGTGAAGATAGTCGATTCAGAGATACTGGTATTTTAGAATTTTATATATTCTTTCGTATTACATCTGTGTGGTATTTAAATAATGCTTTTTAATCAATACTAATATTATAAAACTGAAGAGTTTGTTTGTTTGAACGTGCTAATCTCAGGAACTACTGTTCCGATTTGAAAGATTGTTTCAGTGTTAGATAGCCCATTTATCGAGGAAGGCTATAGGCTATATACCATCACGCTAAGAAAAATAGGACCAGAACAATGTAGGTAAAACCGCGGGGCACAGCTAGTTTTTATGATAAATTGTAGAATTAGTAACTTGATACTTTGTTTAAATATGTTCATTACTTTAATTGCAGAATAGGAAAGATATAATCTTGCTGGTTAAAGTAACAGTAAAGTGTATTGTATCCCCATTGCCTCTTTTCATGTTATTTTAGGATTGTTCCTTTTAATAAAATTATACATTTTCCAGGTAGTACCTGGTGAAACAGCCCTAGCTTTCTACACGGCCCGCAACCCAACAGACAAGCCTGTGGTTGGTATAAGCACTTACAATGTGATCCCGTTTGAAGCCGGCCAGTACTTCAATAAGATACAATGCTTCTGTTTCGAAGAACAGATGCTCAATCCTCATGAAATGGTAAGTTAGAAGGTGATTTATTTTATTATTGCCTTTAATTTGTCAAAGAACATAAAATAGAATTTTGCCCATGGGTTTCATAAGCACTTAAATTAATTCCAATATAAATAGGAGCATGCTGCCATAAATTAATAACTTGCTCTTACCATCTTAATAAGATAATTATTAATATCAATGATCATTTTTAATCACTATATTTGATTCCTATTTTTATAAAAACTAGTAATTAATTTGTTATTAAAGTATTAAATTTTTTTTTCAACAGGTAAACATGCCAGTATTCTTCTACATAGATCCAGAATTTAGCGAAGACCCAAAGATGGAATACATTGATGAGATAGTATTGTCCTACACATTCTTTGAGGCGAAAGAGGGATTGAAGTTGCCAGTTCCTTCCTATGTTAAATAATTTGACACAAAGTAGTATTTAGTTAGAAAATAGAAATGTATAAAAGTTGTTTTATTTATTTTTAATAAAAAATGGATTTAAACCAAAGTTTTTTTATTGCATCCCAATTCCCATACAACCCAACCAACAAATCGTTGCTCTATAGAAGGGATAAGAACGTTTCAGAGGTGCTAACTGGTAGTTCTATAAGGGTGATAAGAACGTTGTATAAAGCCCAAAGTGGCGCATTTATAAAGCCATTTGATGGTATTATGTTGCTGTAGCAGCAACTCAGATGCCAATTGGACCTATAGAAGAGTACACTTATAGAATTGCGATGCTGTTATAGAGCGAAGTAGTGATATAAAAGGAACCGCGATGCTGTTACAGCGCGAAGTTGTGTTTTAAGAGTAACCGCAAATCTTTTGTAGCACGAAGTTGCGATGTACAAGTCACTGCGACGCTATAATTATAATACAAAATGGTAAATCGTGTACCAATTGATAATACGAGTAAATAACTATAGGAACCATCATCGTGGTGTCGAGTATTAATTTTTGTTACACTGTTAATTATGTTAGATACATAAACTGACTTGTGAATGAAATTTTACTGATAGATTATATGCATAATTACGCTGTTTTTTTCATGCCCCCCTCGAATTATTGAGTTTTAAGTAATTAAAAAACTAATTTTACACCAAATTGCTGTATAGGATGCCAAATAGCAACTCCGTGGCTATTATACGTCCGCAAACGAACGTAGTTTTGACAACTGTCATGCCATATACTGGATTAAATTAGTAGGGTTCCCTGATGTAAATAGAAAACCCATAACATTGTATTTTCTAGAATGTATTTTCTAGTGTAAATTCCGATTTTTAGATTCTGATCCCGAAGTGTCAAGCAAAACAAAAGCAAAAGCAAAGTGTCTGAATGGTCTGCTTCTGAATTATCACAAACCACATGATGGCTGTTAACTTGGTTCTGTTCATAGGATGTAACAGATTGTACGGAATCATTGTCCGTATTCGAAGCCTCACCTTGAATTTGTCTGGTGTCAATCGTTACTGAAGCTGCGATTTTTTTTAATTCATTCAATCCATGATTATTAAATAGAACCCTTCAATTATTTACGAGACGGTGCTGACAATATGGCAGGTTTTTGTTGTTTTAAAGTGAAAGAAACTCTCTTATAGGCCGTATATCTCTCGTAAGTGTCGCATTTTACTACATTAATACGCCGTTTTTGTTACATAACAGAGTTATTAACTCTTTTATACAGTAAATCAGTCCTATAACTCTGACCACTCAGCTATTAAACCACTGCGTTATAATGGGCAGAAAAACACTAATATAATTCAATTAGGTTACAAAGAATTGATATAAAACTCGGATATATCACCTAATTGCTCTATTATGGAGTTTCAGCAACCATGAAGATTCACAGTGCTATAATAGTAATAAGGAAAACCATTACAACACTAAATTGTCCTATTGTAGATTTTTTTACGCCTCTATAGGCATGGGACTATAAAGGTTACCCTAGAATCGTTTATTGCACTAATTTGCTGTAAAAAAGAGACCACCAGCGCTGTTATGTGATAATATCGTCCTGTTATTGCTGTACCAAAATCTGGATAAGAGCTGCTCTATAAACGCCGTATAAAATAGTGATATAAACGTTTACATCACCTTGTTATGGGACAAATTTGCTGTGTATGATTATAGAGCAAAATCATCTCATTAAACGCTATTATACAACAAGCTTGTCACCGCGACACTGTTATACGTCATTTAAAAAGCTTTTTAGTGATGTAAGTTATTGTTATAGGACATCTTTGCTGGTTGGGAAGCTCTATAATCATTATTATCAATGAAGGCTTACACGGCTTTTAAACATATAGGGATGTAAACAAGAAAAACAATTTTTAACTGGCAACTTATCACACATTTCACAAACATACCATAGAGTACGTTAAGTAGAATGAACATATATTATTGTCATATTGACCCCTAGGCCCTACAATTCAAAACAAAATAAAACACCAAATTCCCAGAATCATTTATTGAAACATTAAGCTTTGATAGCCGCAGTAACCGGGTAACCACGCCTCAGCCCCATACACTGATCGCGATCTATGAACAGAGTCGTCGACTTGTTACGAAGGTCGGCCTCTAGTCCCGCGCGAACACCTAACAACGTTTGATGCGTTCCTTCCGCCGTGGCTATCTTGGATCTCAGCGTTTCCATGGTTTCTTGCAGGTCACAGCACTCTTTGACCAATCTGGAATGTATTATAATTAGCAATGGTTAGGGAGCTATTTTAAATAATACGTTTTATGTACCATCCATAAACAAAGATTTATTTTATATGGCAACATTTTCAATTAATTTGAAATTTAACGGAATTTGTGCATCTAATCATTCAGCTATTCGTTAAAATGTTATAAAAGCTCACACTGTTGAACAGGTAGACATTAATAAGTTTCTCAAGTTATTTAAATTTTAATTCATAGGTTACACGCTCAGTCTGGCGTCAGTTTAGTTCATCAGTTTGATCCGGCTTCGACTGATGCCAGAATGATGGATGAAAAACACGGTTAAAGACAATAGGACAAAACCATCAGTCCGTCAGTCAACCGGTTAGACGATAATTCTCCCGTCATTCTGAGCAGACTGATGGACTGAACTGACGCCAGACTGAGCGTGTAACCTATGAATTACAATTCTCATCCTAATCCAAAAGGACATAACACTAACGAAACCAAATCGTCGTTAAAATCGGATCAGCCTTTCATGATTTACAATAGATCTAACACGAATTTCTTTATATGTCTAGAAAATTAGTCAGTCACTTAGTCTATAACTTTTATATGTGTAGAAAAGGCAGATTTGTCAGTTTGTCTGTGTGTCTATCAGCACGTACCGGTTCTGCGCCTCGTCCCGGCACTTCTCGAGGTGCGGTCTGTTGGTGCGCGCCTGCAGCCGCGTGTGCGCGACACGTAGTGGCTGCAGCTTGTCCTCGATCGCCTTGTTTAGTAACTCGAGCGTTTTCTCCACGTCGAACATCTCTTGCTGCACCTGTATGCGCAAACTCAATTAATTTATTCAATTAGACTTCTTTTAGAGGCACTTTCGAATCGTCATTACATATTTTTAACATTTACCACCGATTCGGAAAGCAGTATCTATGGAGAAGAACCGGCAAGAAACTCCATAGTTGCTCTTTTAAAATCATGTCATTATTCTACGTGTCATACTTATACGTGTCAAACGTGTTATACGTGTAACGTGTGACACGCATGAACGTGTGTTGTAGGTACATACTCACACGTGTAATACATGTGTTGCTCGTGTCACACGTATCTGACCATAGACGTGATACGCAAATTGTAGCAGTAGATATTATACGTGCAACAATTGTGTCTCATCGTATGTATGGTATGACACTTGTTATAAAGGATTATTAAATGTTATCTCGAATATTATTTACTACGTAAATAATAAAAAATCAATAGTTAAAACCTCAATTTATCTGGCGAGTATAATATGTTTCCGTCATTAAACGATTAAATAAAAATCCCTAAAGCTATAACCAAACAGTCTACAGTACCTTGTGCAAATGCAATTGCAGTTTATTCTTGATCTCGATGGTCTCAGCGATACGACGCGTGAACGCGCTGTTAGTGTTGCTCCACTGGTCCCAGATCTCCGTCGCCGACACGTTGATCAGGTTCTCCGCGTCTGATAACGTGTTATCAGTTATAGAAATGTAGAGGTGGGGGGATTCAGAAGTTAGTATTACCGGAATGATAATGTCGAGAGATGTGAGAAAATTTGATTGGTAGGAAATTATTTGTCAAATTATGAGAATTATAATTTAGTCTAACTATTCGAATAGGTGAGTTATTAGTTTAGTGAGTGTGTGTTAGTAAATAACTTAGCGAATAGCGAGTGAGTGAGTTAGTATATCACTTAGTGAGTGAGTGAGTATATAAGTGACTCAGTCACTAAGTGGTGTGTACACGTTACCGGAGAGCATCTGCACGGCCTTGGCGCGCTCGGACTGCGAGCGCTGCAGCGTGGCCGCGCTCGCCGCCGCCCAGCGCTCCGCGTCGCACACCGAAGGGTCGTAGCGCTCTATACCCGCGTAGAATTGCAGCCCCTGAGCGTATACTGGAGCCTTTATATCTCGCATACAACTAGTTATAGCAAATTTCGTAAAAAATCCACACCCCTGCTGCCCAGCTGCATCTTACAGTCGATATGACAGAAAACAATCCCGCGTTTATACCTCGCATATAGACTATAGTTATAGCGATTTTCATAAAAATACCACACTCCTGCCACCCAGCTTCATCTTATAGTCGATATGATAGAAAACAATCTCGACAGGCTGACCAGCTATATAAGATATATCGGCCACCAGTCAAAAAAGGAAATTTATCTTAATGAGAAGAGCCATTATTTGTACTTGTGTGAATCACAAAAAAGCTCGAAGCTCAACTAACATCAAAAAAGAATGGCAACGCTTAACAATTTACGTTAACATAATAAAAAACATACTAGCAAACCGGGCGAACTCCGTTTCGCCAACTTTTCTTTGTTATAAACCTCACGGAGCCCGAGACCTTTCCAACGAATGTAAAACCGTGGAAATCGGTTCGTGCATTCTGGAGTGCGTTTGCGTCAGGAAGGAAAACCCGACTTATTTTTATATACACAACTACTAAAAATAGTTATTACATTTATAGATTCGAGTTTTGATCAACGTACACATTACACCAATACGGCCTCCATTACTAGCGACAATATAGCCCTATCTTCAAATGTATGAAACATTTTGGTCCTTCGAGCCGGATCTATAACTTGTCTTAAGCATCTACAGTCAACTGTAGTGACGCTACCATCAACTGACAAACCTAACCATTGATTATCATCTGAACACTGAAAATGCTTATATCCTAAAATATTCATTCTTGCTCCTAACTGTGATGAAAATGTCGTCAAGAAATTCCGCATGTCACGACAACAAATGTTTACTGAAATAAGAAGTTTGTGTCATTTTATTTAACAAAGATGGATTGAATTTATCACAAAGTTTTTCAATACCTACGTTTTCATGGTGCAGGTAAGTTTTTTTTATGCAACAGTTGATCGACATTATTTCTAACGAAATAGCTACCATGAATACGAGGCTATAATAACGTATGCATGCACATTTAAACCAAAAATGTCAAAAATATCAAAAAGGGAAATTGCATTATTAAAACTTTTATAAATTTACTGCTCATTTAACAAATACACATAATACAAAGCAACGTGAACAAATAAAACAAAACAAAACCAAACCTTAGAGAAGTTGTTCAGTTGATGGCACATGGAGTCGATTCCCAAAGCGTATTCTTTATTGCGCATATCAGTCTCGAGCTCGTTCTGTGTGGCTCGACAATTCTTCGACTGTTGACGGACCTATATTATAAACATAGATATAAAAAACAAAGAGTAATATTTTATTTTACTCTAGAAATACATTATTTTTTTAATGTATGTATTTACCAGCTGAAAACATTAGCCTGTGACTGTATCTATTTTTGCTAAATAAATATTGAAGCTCCGTATCCGTTCCTCTAACCATCAACAATAAAATCTATTAGAATCAATAATACCTAATTCATAAGAATAGCTCGTTCAAATAGACAAGTAGATAGTAATAAATAGAACCTTCTCAAGCATGTTCCGAAATTTATCCTGGCATTCGCGTAGTATGGCCACTTCTTTGAGAAGAGATTGCTCCACAGCATCGTGGACCTGCTCGAGTCCTATAAAAAATATATTTAAATAGCTAAAAAAATGGCATAGAACATATGCATTGCAACCATCTCGCTCAAGAATTTTCTGAAACAAAACTCTGCCCATGAATTAATTAGGCAGAGTTCAATAAAGGATACAAAATAAAGCTGCGTTTCAACTAGGCAATATAAACTCGCAATCTTTTTACAGATTGTGAGTCTACTATAACACTCGCCCTGTCTCTTCTCGCGATGGTAGAGGCACTCCTGCACGATGTGCAGCGGCCCCTCGATGCCGGCCACCGCGCGCTCCAGCTGCCGCCGCGTGTCGTTCAGCTTCTCGCACGTGCCCACCAGACGCTCCATTTCGATGGACACCTAGCGCAATGTTTTGTTTTCACATCTAGTTATAAAGTTAATTAACGCTTCACCCGTTAGAGGAAATTAACGCCGCAGTTATAGCGCCATCTATAGTAAATATTATGGTTACTGAATAAGCAAAACAATTTATTGAAGTGAAACTTCTTTATCGGGGTTGGAAAAAAATTTAGTGCACATTTTTTGGTTACGCGCCATCTTTTTCTTATCCCTACCACGCGTTATTCGACGTATTTCTGTAAAGTTGCATAATATTGTAAATTATTTTTTGAAAAATAAGGTCATAAAGAAGTTCTTCTTACGTGTGTACACTAGTCCACGCACACATTTTTTTATTTATTTAATTTTACTTCGCATTGGAAAAAAATTATTTACTGAGTTAAAAATAGCCTAATATGTCACTCTCTAGCTGCCTAACTATCGCCAGACAAATAAACCACACCATAGGAACTATCATTCCGATGCTACGCTAAAAGTTCTGACGTTGGATAACAAAATTCTTATGATGAAAAAATCTTATTACATGTGAAAATAAATGCATGGTTACATATTTCAAGAAAAATCAGTCAAAATTTGAGAGTGATTTCTCTGTTAAACGAATATAAACAATAAATGTAATTCACCAACTTTGTTTTAAACACACATCTCACCTCATTCCTCCAGAAAGTGGTGTCGGTGATGCGCTCACCGATTCGTCTGCCAGAGTCACGCTGACCCTGAGTTCCGATCTCATCAGTCTCTCTGCGATTTTTATTTAAAAACAAATTTCATTTTCTGTTTTAGAGTATAAGACAGAGATAAAAAATCTAATTTCCTTGACATACCTCAACATCCTCATAATATCATTCCGTACACGCTCCGAAAAGTTTCTCTTCGCGTCTGACTCATTATAATTCTTGATACTGTTCTGATTCCATTCATATTGCGTGTATCGTGTATAGAGGGCAGCTCGAGCAGCGTGCTCGGGACTCCGGTCGAAGCCGGTCACGAGGTTCGGAAAGCGGAGCGGCTCCGCGGCCATGCCGGCTGGCGTGTAGCACGGGTCCACCATCGTGTTAGTTATGGGCTGGGATGGCCTTGCCATAGACAATTAATGTCGTTAATAAATTGTGCGGTGATATTTTGAATATTTATTGGGAAGGACTAACTAACTGGTTAATTAAACTTGAAAGCGATAGGTAGTTGCTTTCGTATATTTACAATATTGAAATAGGAAAGTGGAGTGGTACAGAAATTACGCACATGCATTGTAACAATAATTTCGCTTTTTGTCTAGTACTATTATTCCAATTTTAATGAAAATAATAGTCATGTCTTTATTTGGACTTACTTTCAATGAAACCTCTTTAATATTATAAAATAATGTAAAAGTTGCAACATAAATATGGAAATATTTTAAAGAAATCGGTTCAGCCGTTCTCGAGTTATGCGCTTACCAACACATTTTGCGATTCATTTTTATATATAAGAAAGATATGTTACGATCATACATAGGAGTAACTTCGATTTCTTCGTAACCCATAATAGGCCTCCATGGATGTTTCTTGGGCGAGTGGAAACAGTAGCCCACTTGAGGAGGCACACTTGGAGCACCCGCTGTCTCTTTTACGGGGCTCCATTGTTGTAATTGCTGTAAAATAATATAATTAACAATTATGATCATTGCAAAGCTTAAAAACTCAATACCATTAGGTAGGTAAATAAAAAAATTACCGTGCACATTGTTACTTCCTTAGCCATTATAGATATTTTATCTATTAATCTCACCAAAATAATTTAAAATAACGGTTTCATATAAAATAAAACATAAAAATAAACTTATGGCTATAAAAAATCAAATTTGAATTTGGTGTCGTTTCATAATGTCAGTCATGATTTATAGAATTTTTATTTATGACATCAGTTCAAATTCAAAATACATTATAAAGCCGATTGTACATTTTAAACGCTTTGATTTTAAAGATTATGTTTTTAAAAAAAGCTAAATTGTGCTGGAGACTACTAGATTGCTATTCATTGGAATGTTTCCAGCGTTCAGTATATTAAGAACAATAGTCTAAATTATATTATAATTATGCATTATTCTGAAGAACGATTTAATTCACAAATCACTTATTTGAATGCTTGGCATGTATTCCTTGCTTTAATTTTGACATTTGACTCGGAGCAATTAACTAGCCTGGAGAAGTAACAATTAATTGAACGTTTCTTATATAGTGGCTCTCTTTTATTCAATACCCTTATTAATGCGATAGAAAGAGACAACACACTATTATCTGCTTGGCATTCAAATCCACATGTAGCCACTCAGAGGAATAAACCTATAGAGTACTTGTATCGAGCGTATACAATTTACATATATTTGTTTCTCTCTATCTAAAGAAAACGTCGTATGAAAGAATGAGATAGCTATAGACTACAAGCTACGTTTCAACATAGTCATGGCACCACTTTTACTATAGGTACGTATTTAGATAGATAGAAGGTGATAGTGATGGGATGTGCTTCCATCGATAAAATCGTGAATGCATTTTGCATTTACGGTTTCGTGAAATAATAAATAATAAAAAAAAACAAAATTAATCATAAATTTCAGTTGAATACATTATTTGTTTAATCCTACGAATATAATAAATGCGAAATTATGCGAGAATGGATAACTTTCTCTTTCACTGCTGAACCGATTACAATGAAATTTTGTACATACACACATAGGATAGGTTTTATACCGGAAATCCCACGTGAACGGGAACTGTGCGGGATTTTCTTTAAAAACGCGGGCGGAAAGCTAGTATATTTAAAAATAAATTTTAAAACTTGAAATGTAACTAATTTAAAATAAAGATCAATAAAGTTAAATGAGTGAGGAGAAAGGCACAGTCAGCATGAATTTTAACAAGTTCATAAAAGGACAGTCTTAAAGAAAACATTTTCCTTACATCCTACTAATAAAGCGAAAGTTTGTGAGGATGGATGTTTGTTACTCTTTCACGCGAATACTACTAAACCGATTACAATGAAATTTGGAAAAATTACCCTTGATCCCGTAAATCCCACAGGAATGGGAACTATGCGGGTTTTTCTTTGAAAACGCATGTATATTAAGTATGTATTTCAATAGTAGTTTCTCATCTATGAGAACTGTCATTTAATCAACCGTTTAATTTTCACATAGTTACACATTTAAAGTAATTATGTGTAAAAAAAATTCCAAATAAAAATTCACTCACACACAAATGTATTTATTATCTAAAGGAACAAAAAAAACGTAAGCGTAAGATTGCACAATTCTTCTAGAGTATCCATCTTGATAACACGCAGGCTCGAAATGCAGTGAACACAATCTAGCAAATTTCGACGGCGTCCAATCTACACGTCTCATGTTTTATACCCATTATTTATTTAGCTCTGGAAATCTAAAACAAAATGAATTTATTAATAATCTAAAAGAGAAACAACAAACTAAACAGATAAGTCAAATAAAACAACCACGTGGTAATTTTTATTTTCCTGCTGTAGAAAATTTACATCTATTATTTGCTACAACAACTACATATAAATCTGATATAAGAAACAAAATAAATAAATCAACGTTAATATGAAATAGATTTTTTGTCATAAATCGATAATATACGCTAGATGTGTTACAACACTACGGTGGTAAACAAAATGCCAAAGGGCGTATTCAGAAAGAAAGCTTGAAACTTATAAGCGCCTATAAGCGCTTATCGGCGCTTATAAGCGCTGGTAACCCGCGCAGGAAAATATATGAACATGCGCTTATAAGCGCTGATCGGCGCCGACAAGTTTGTTGAAACTTGTTGAAACTTGTCGGCGCCTATCAGCGCTTATAAGCGCATGTTCATATATTTTCCTGCGCGGGTTACCAGCGCTTATAAGCGCCGATAAGCGCTTATAGGCGCTTATAAGTTTCAAGCTTTCTTTCTGAATACGCCCAAACGTGATAATATTGTGACATTTTTTAAAAATTATTTAATTCTTTTGTATTCCACAACCCCATAAAGTGGGTAAATGTTACAGTTACAACATAAACTTATAAAAAAGCGCTTGATAAAACCTTCAAATAGGGTTAGAACATAAATATTTATCAATTTGCTGAAAATCACTTACCGATGGAAAGATATTTTTTCATTGTTTTCATCCAAAACTCCCATTCGACTAGTAATAGCCGGTAGCTAAACATACAATAGTCATTTTAGCACACTGACAAATAAAAAGAAACACTATACACTTTATATTTTCTAAATATTTCGTTAAAAACACTTGACGCACCGAGACCTCCAGCTGGAAGGCAAACAAAACATAGCCGGCGCGCTACGTTTGAAGACAGTGCAGATACTCTATCGCTATCTCAATCTGACTTATGCTGTTATTGACTAAGAGTAAGTAGATTAGAAAATATGTATTTTGTTCTGTCTCAATATAAGAACTCTATAGGTTTATTCCTCTGAGTGTAGCCACTTTTTGTTCTAAAAAGGTAGTGCTTGACACTTTATCGAATACTAAAATATCGATAAATAAAAAAATTAAGATATAAAATTGCTTGAAGATAATTTAAGATTCGTTTAATTTTGAATTATGGATAGGTAATTCCAAATTTTAAGATTCTTTTAATTTGGAATTATTCATTTACGATGTGTATTGACTGCCTTACATTGTATGGTAGTGGTATTTATAAAAAACTAGCGGTCCGCCCCGGCTTCGCCCGTGGTACATAATATTTACGTTTTCTCTACATAAGAACCATCCTCGTACTTCAAGGAATATAATAAAAAAAGAATTATCGAAATCGGTTCAGCCGTTCTCGAGTTATGCATTTTGCGATTCATTTTTATATATAAGATATTATTAGGTATTTCGGTTTAGGTTGTTTTTATGGTTTCGTAAAAAGGTACGTATTTTTTCCTGTTTTCATAGATTCATTCATAGAATTATACCTACGGAACCCTTCGTGCGCGAATCTGACTTCCACTTGGTTGATCTTTTTACAAATCAATAGTCGTATCTTGGGTTGTTGAGGAAGTGATTATGAGGAAGAGGAGGAGGAAGAGGAATTTTCACACACAAATTTAGAGGATGCGGATGAGGAAGAGGATATTTTTTTGAGGAAGAGGATGCGGATGAGGAAGCGGAAGAGGAAGCGGATGAGGATGAGGATGATAGGAAATTATAATCAAAATTAAAAAACAAAAACTTTTAAAATTAAAAATTAAAACAAAAGCCATTCTCCTGTCTCTACATATTGATGTTTAAGGTTAGGGGAGGTTATCTCTTCCGCTCGCGAATTTACAAAGCCTGTAAGTACTATAACTATTTGAGTCACGAGCCGGACTCAGATGAGCTTTTGTTTATGCATATTACTCGAAAAAACCCACAGAAAAAACCTAATCTATATCAGTGCCAGAAGCGACATTAGGCGATTTCCACAAAAAAAAAAAACTAACTGGTAGATATTATTATGTATAAGCTTAAACATCTTGTTTGTTTTTTAATTTAAAATGACATTTGACAAACATTATTTGGTAAAATATGTTTCTTCTGAGTATTATGTTTAGAGATAAGTGTTAGGCGTAGATATAAATATGGCGGTAAGACTCTACTCTTGTTCGTTAGTAGAGTCCGACTCGTAACTCAAATACATAGTTTAAATAGGCTTTGTAAATTCGCCGCCCGATCGGATCAGCATCCTCATAAATTTCCTCTAAATTTTGAGGAAGCGATAGCGGAAGAGGATTTTTTATTTTCATTTTTGAGGATGCGGTAACGGTAGAGGAACCCAAAATATTGCGGAACTTCCGCATTATGAGGAAGCGGAAGAGGAATCCTCAACAACCCTACCGGTATCCTACTAATATTATAAAAGCAAAAATATATAAGAACTAGAGGTCCGCCCCGGCTTCGCCCGTGGTACATATTTCGCAATAAAAGGTAGCCTATGTCCTTTCTTGGGTATCAAAATATCTCCATACCAAATTTCATGCAAATTGGTTCAGTAGTTTAGGCGTGATTGAGTAACAGACAGACAGACAGAGTTACTTTCGCATTTATAATATTAGTATGGATGGACATTTGATACTCTTTCACGTAAAAACTACTGAATGAGTTTTTATGGAACTTTACAATTAATATAGTTTAAACATCAGAATAACATATAGGCTACAATTTACCGCGGGAAAATAACTCATTCCCACAGGAAAAAATTGGTAAAAGTTTAAAATAAATTGCTTCAATTAAAACAAATAAACATTTATTTTTTAACAACATTTTATTTCGACACTTAACTACCAAATTACAATATTTATTATTTAAAATAGATGCCACCTTAAACTTGTCGCACAGCATCTCTGCAAAGCACTTTACTTTTCTTCCCGTCTGATTAGAAATGATTTGAACAAGGCCGAGAATGTTTTGAAGGCTTCCAATTTTCCCTGTGCTATAGCTTTAACCCAAACATCTTTTAATTGTTCTCAAGCCAGAAACCTGCAAATAACAATAAAATCCATACTTAAATAACTTTTTCTCCTAACCTATTTGATTTAAAGCAGTCATTGTCAAAGTACCTTAGCAAAGTACGTATATTTGAATATTTCGTTTCTATTAAAGTATCGATAATTGCACAACACTATGGAAGTAATATTTTGCATTTTCTCTCAAAAATAAGCTAATTATGATTTCATTTAAATGATCAAGGGTAGATAAAACATAGATGATTTAGAAAATAACGCAAATTCACTGATTTATAATACAATTAGCCAAAAATTGATCAAAATCACTAACCTGTGAAATGACAAATTTCTATCTTCGTCCGATTTCACATTACTACGGATTTTACAGCCGTAAGCAACACAAGCCATGTTATCTTTAGTTAATTGTCTTTTCATAAAATAACAAATTAAACTAAAACACTCGTTTTTCACTTCAAACAAAATAATTAAAATAACCAAGCGATGATCACCAGACTGGTGATCAAAACAAATTGAAATGGGCCATGTCATTTCAAACTGTCGAACTGACATATATCTGTTCTCTTTTTTCGCATGACATTTTGCCATAAGCCAAAAAGGCCAAACTAGTGCTTTATTGTTCAATTATTTGTTACTTCTCCAGGCTTGATAATTGCTCCGAGACATTTGATTTGACTGTCTCGCTCGCTCTAGTTGTCAATTTGACATTGTGACATTCGATAAATCTCATTTTTCTACTCAAGTTTCTTTGATTTAACAATTGGAATATTTTGAAGACCTTCGGTGAAAACCTTCTTTTTATGATATTTATAAACTTGATTATATTGCATTATTAATTTATTTGTTATGGTGTGATAAAAACATAACGATGAGCAACGTTCCGGAAAATGCACCGAATCGTAAGTCGCAAGTTCTTGCGTAAATATTATTTGAATTTAAAGAGCTTAAGATTATCAAGAGTGTTATAATTTAAATTGTAGATTGCCCTGGAACCCAGAGCGAGGATGCAGGCAAAGTCTCTGCTTGTGCAGGATGCCCAAACCAGAATATTTGCGCATCAGGTAAACCTTGTTTTTACTCCAAAAATCTCTATAAAGCGCAATTTCTTGTATATGGCTTAATATATAGATATAAGAAATTATTTTTCATAGATTACGCACATTAAAACTTCTCGTAGTCGCACATAAGTACCATAAGAATTAATTATATAAATTTAATCCAATAGTGTGTTTTCTGCAATTGAAACGTGGATGAATCATGATTATAAATAGTGATTAAGTATTGAATTCTAATGTTAAGAGTCTATCATGTATTCTAATCACATTTATCATTATACAACATAGGTGTCCCGTCAGGCCCAGATCCTGCCATAGAGATAATAAAGAATAGACTTTCCAATGTAAAACATAAGATTCTAATACTATCCGGCAAGGGTGGTGTTGGGAAGAGCACAGTCACATCTCTGCTTGGACATGCTTTAGCTGCACGGAACCCAGATATCAATGTAAGTATTGAATACTTATTCATTTGTATTATAACACTTAGTAACTTTATGTACTCTCTTGATTTACCAAAATTATTTTAATAAAGCTTTACTTTGTTCTCTGATCATGTGAATTGTAATACATTCTTTTAAACTAGATAGAAGAAAGAATAACATTTGCTTAAAATAACTATTTAATCAATTTTTATGCTTGAAATCAATGCCAATTTTGAAATCATGTTCACCTTCACACCTTCAAATGTGTGTTATTTGTCATTGAAAATTATGATTATAGACATTTATAATTCATGCATAATAATTAGAGCACACAGGCTCTAGAATTTGCTGCTTGCATCTTATATTATTTTTATCCCTTTAAATATGTACATAAATTGAAGAAACCAAGCTAGAAGTAATAGTTAAATAGGAAAAAAATGTACATAATATACATATATAATTTTGTATGATTATTACATAATAATCATAAATGACAGACTCAGAGCTTATAATAAAGATATCCTTGGATATGGCATTAGTTATATTTGAGCATGTAATATAAACGATTTTACCATTATAGATATGGTTCAGTTAATACCAGTTTCAAGTATAAATAAACACTTTCATGGGAGTTTTGAACTCAGATAAGTACAGATATGTATATGGCTTATATCAATGTTGTCATGTCATTGATAACAATGTTTTTTATTATTGATCTGTGGCAATGTGATTATATTACATTTTTTCAGATAAATTTTGAAAATAAAAATTGATGCTAAAGCATTGTTTTTAGACATCCCTCAGCTACTCCAAAATAAGCAAATTCTACTGTATGTATTGAAATAACTTCACATAAACATGACTTTCATAATATTATATTACAGTACAGACACACAAAATATTTTTTTTTTTAATAAACATGTGCCATGAATTTAGACATGTTAGTTTTTGTGAATATCAATAAAAATTGATAAACCAAATTTTATAGGCTGCATTAAATGCGCATTACTTTTTATTATTTTATTTTATTATTTTGTTCTGTAACCCAAAATAATTGTGAGTTTCATCAAAGTTCAACGAGGGCTTGACCCTAAATTTTATGTTCCACAATTTGTACAATTTGTTCGTAATAAAATTCGCCGTCTCTTAAACCGATAAACAATATTAGAAAATATTTTTGTAAATTTTATACTTACTAAATATTACATACGGATCTAACTAGTTTCGCATTTTCTAATATCATAATTACCCGGTTATATCTCGATCTCCTCTCGTGCGAGTTTCCGAATTCCATCACTGATTTAAAAAAAAAGATATTTGGCGCCAAAATACGCAACGTCAAAGTTTATAAACTCCTTGGTGGAGTGAACATGTTTTTCTAATACATAAGTCCCAGTCCCAGACGCGTGTATCGATTTCAAAGGCTCGACGGCAAAGATTTTGCAATGGTGCCTTCCGTGTATCGTTTGGTACTGCCTGGTACAACCTTGGGTTATGGGTACTTCATATTTTATTGTTCTTATATAGGTCAGGCTGTGGGATCGGAATAAGTAGCTCGTAATTTGCTTATAAGTGTTAGTGTTTAGATAGGTACCTACTTAAGCTTTAAAAAGAGTTTAATTGTAAATGTAATGTGTTCTTTATTAGAGATAGATTCAGTTGCCTGTTATATATTTTTTTATCACGGAAAGAAGCAAGCATAGTAAATAAACATTCCTTATATTATACATATATGAAGTTATATTTTATTTGATGCGGAATTTGTAACAATTGATTTGCCAATTGAGTATTTGAATAAAAAAAAATTATTGATTTTTTTTATGTATTTTGAAACTTTATTATTAATAATATTGATATTTAATGCAAATAACTTACAAAAAACAATTTTTCCGTTAATTAAAAGCAATTAAAAATTGATGAAATTTAAGTTAGAATCACGTGACTAAAAACGCGACATGACTGGTCACCACAGTTGTGACGTCATAATGTTATAGCTATTATTAACTGCAGTACATAGCGTTTACATACGATTTGTTAGTTGGTTCCGAATTAGTTAGTTAGTTACGAATAATATTCTTGATGTTGATATATTTATGATCACCGATTTTTGTCAGGAGTTGCCTTTGTAGTATTCGTACATAATGGTACAAAACGATAACTTTTGAGGTTCGCCATTTTTAATATAAATTTAAATAATATAATTAACAATTAATATAATTAATATGTAATTTAATAATGACAAAAAATTAAATAGATCAAAACACTGTATTTATTATTAACACGCTTTTATTAGCTTCACCTGTATGTTTGTATGTAACCGACTCCTTTCGAAGTTTCGACTCGATTTTGACCCACTTAAAACCGACGGATTTTATTCAAATTTTGAACACTTATCAAGGTCCGATGACAATACAATAATATCATAAATTTATCCTGATAAGGATCGCCAGGATCAGCTTAAAACATATGTTTGTATGTAACCAATTCTCCTTTCGATTCGATTTAGACCCACTATAAACACAGACGGATTTAATTTAAATTTTGTATACTTATCAAAACCCGGTAACAATACAATAATTTCATGAATTTATCTTATTATCCTGTTTAGTTTTTCAAACTATATTTATTTTTCTATCAACTGCAATGAGTGAAAAGTGAAAACTAACATTATGACGTCACACGCGGTCAGGTGACGCTTCGGGAGTTGTCGGCGTGTCTTCGGTAGTGGATTCAAAGACTAATTTTTATTTTGAAATAACTTTTGAATTATTGCAAAAAAAATAAAAATAAAAACAGTTTTGTTATAAAACTAATATATAATCTTTCCATTTATCACAAAAAAAAATTTAATTCAAATACTCAATTGCCATAAAGGTAGGGTTACAGTTCCATGCAAAAATTCACCAACATGCAAGTCGTGAGTTCGTGCATTTTCGTACAGATGACACGCAGATAAGTCGATTTATACAAAAGTTCTAATATTTATTAAAAGTTTAATCTATATGAAATAATCTTTGATTCTTTTTGGAATTTATATACTTTTATAAGAAGTCTAGCAGAATAAATAAATGGTTTCGACAACGGTTTCACGACTTTTGAATCGTGAAACCGGTCATAACAATAAAAGATCGGTTTTAAATAACATTTTAAATAATTACTATGTATAATTGTGTATGTTTATCTCAGGTGGGTATACTAGACGCAGATATATGCGGGCCGAGCCAGCCGCGCGTGCTCGGCGTGCGCGGTGAGCAAGTTCACAACTCTGGTTCGGGATGGTCGCCTGTTGTGAGTATTCTTACGAGCCTGTTGTGATATTACATAATTAATCATAGATTATAAAAATGCAAATGTTTGAATATTAACTGTGTGCGTTACATTTTCATGATAATATAAACCCTCCCTCTCTCTCTTTATCTTCCTTACTAGTTCGCTAAGTCGCGTGTTTTGTGTAAATAAATGTATAAAATATCGTAATATTAATATTGTTTTATTTTTGCAGTATGTTAAAGACAACCTTTCGCTTATGTCTATCGGATTCCTTCTCGGCAGTCCGGATGATGCTGTGATATGGCGAGGACCTAAGAAAAATGGTAAGATTTATTTCTATAGACCACCAAACATCAATTTACAATTTTATCGGAAATGGGAATTTAACATAATACATAATATTATAAATACAAATGGTGTCTTCGCTGGTTCTGTCCGTTCACTAAACAGATTTTGATGAAACTTAGAGATTGAAGATTAGGAAATAATATATTCAGCTATCCTCATTTTTTTTCCAAGAAAAATAAATACGAGAGAAGAGGAAAGTAATATGTATGTGCTTCTTTCCTTCAGGTATGATAAAGCAGTTCCTAAGCGAAGTGGACTGGGGGGACCTTGACTACTTATTGATTGATACACCTCCAGGTAATTAATAAATGTATTTTTCTGCCCGTATGTAAATATTTTATTAAGCAACTAGCGACCCGCCCCAGCTTCGCACGGGTGCAATGGCGGCCGGCCGGTACCGCCGCAAACGCTACGTCCCGAAATTTTTAAATCTATAATATCTTCGAAAATATTCACTTAAATCATACGGTGTAAAGGGCCATATAGATCTATATTAAATGAACAATGTATTCAAGGTATTTAATTGGTTAATTTTTTTTCCAATTAATGATGTATTGGTTAAAAAGGATTAATGCTGTATTGGTTAAAATCGCTTCGAAAATTAGCCATTATTAGTCGTAAAAAGTAAATGACAAAAAAAGTTATTGTGGGTTATCCATAAGAGAGGTCCAGAGGAAGGTTTAAGTATATAATTTATTAGGTTTTAGACAAAGCGGGCGAAGCCGCGGGCGGTAAGCTAGTATATAATAAGAAATTCATAGTTAACTATAAATTTCTCATTACCTATTTATTAGACTTATTACTTATTTTATTTTAAAGCATTACCATAACCATTTTCTATACCACGTTCCCCAATACAGGCACATCAGATGAGCATCTATCATCCGTGCAGTATCTCACCGCGGCCGGTCTATCCGGTGCGGTGGTTGTGACAACACCGCAGGAGTTAGCACTATTGGATGTGCGTAAAGAGATACAGTTTTGTAATAAACTGGGAGTGAAGGTTTTGGGCGTGGTCGAAAATATGTCGCTCTTTGTGTGTCCGAATTGTCAGGTATGTTCAAATAAATAAATAATAATAGTTTAAAAAAACTAAAAAACACGCTTTTTGCAAATTGAAAAATGGAATAATTTTATCAAATTAGTGTATTGTCATCGGTCCTCAATAAATCTACAAAAATTGAACGAAATCTGGCCGTTTAAAGTGGGTCAAAATCGCACCCAAAGAAGTCGGTTACAAACAAACATACAGGTGAAGCTAATAAAAAGCGTGTAAAAAGGTATAAGACAATTCAATTCTTCAATAAGTTCTCAATAATGTACATAATTTTATCAACAAAAACGTTACGAGTACTACATATTATGTAGTTTTACTAACACTAGAATAAGTACTACTAACAATATATGGGCAATGCTGCCTGATATAAAATAATAATAATTCATCCAAATAGAACACTGATGTTCTGTTTTTAATCAGATATTATTTTAATTTTATTGTTTTACTAGATTTCCGCCCGCGGCTTCGCCCGCGTTTTCAAAGGAAAACCCGCATAGTTCCCGTTCCCGTGGGATTTCCGGGATAAAACCTATCCTATGTGTTAATCCAAGTTACCCTCTATATGTGTGCTAAATTTCATTGTAATCGGTTCAGTAGTTTTTACGTGAAAGAGTAACAAACATCCATACAAACTTTCGCCTTTATAATAGTATGTTTTATAAGCTACTAGCTTTCCGCCCGCGGCGTCGCCCGCGTTTTCAAAGAAAAACCCGTTCCCGTAGGATTTCCGGGATAAAACCTATCCTATGTCCTTTCTCGGGTATCAAAATATCTCTATACCAAATTTCATGCAAATTGGTTCAGTAGTTAAGGCGTGATTGAGTAACAGACAGACAGACAAGAGTTACTTTCGCATTTATAATATTAGTATGAATTTGGTTCCTATCGCTTAGGTTGCTCTTTCAGATCCGGCTCGATGGACTAAGTTGTTTTAAGACTAAAATATTGTATGTTATATTAATTGTTATGTGAATTATTTATTATTATTTATTTTTATATATTTTATGTTATTTTTCTGTATTTTATGTTATCATATTACACGTATAGGTACCTCGTAAAATATCTCGAATAAGAGATAGTTGCTTGGTTTGATGCTTGGTTTATTAATTGCTCAATCGATTGATTGTTCCCTTTTGATTAGTTGGCTGATCGATTGATTTATATTGTTTTATAATTTATTCATTAATTCACGGATCACTCTATTAAGTATAAATTGTCATAAGATCTATCTAATAATATATCACGCACAGAGCCGCAGCGAGATCTTCCCCGCCACAACGGGTGGGGCAGCTCACATGTGCGCGTCACTGCACGTGCCCCTGCTGGGCGCTCTGCCCCTGGAGCCGCTGCTGGCCCGAGCGTGCGACGCGGGGCACGACTTCACGGGGCAACTGCCCCACTCGCCCGCTGCGAGGCAACTCGCCGCCATCGCGGAGAGTGAGTCACTTATTTCGATGACATTTTAATTATTTTGAAATAAAAAAAATGTATGCGTGTACTAGAGTACACACGTAAGAAGTGAAACTTCTTTATGACCTTAAAAATGTCACGAGTATGGCGTAACGCAAAAATGTTACACTAAATTTATGTCCAACCCCGATAAAGAAGTTTCACTTCAAAAAATTGCGTATGGCACCTATTTAACAACGAAAAAACGTCTTGCAATAAAAAATTTATGTCTGATGAATCAAAGGCAAAAGATTAAAAATTACGCGTTAATAAATGACTTTAAATTACGGATATTTTCCTGTGCGCACTAATAAACGCAACCACTACCGCCAGCCAGACAGCCCGGACTCTAACCGAAATAGCAAGAGAAACAGTATATCAAAAACCGAACTATACTAAAATTACTTTTTTTTAAACGTTAATAGCTCCCGTACCATATTAACATGATTTTAAAAGAGTGTGGAGTTTCTAGTCGGTTCTTCTCTCTAGATATTGCTTTCCGAATCGGTGGAAAATGTTAATTAAGACGACTCAAAAGTGCTTCTAGAAGAAGTAGTTTACCAGCTACCGCACGCGCTGTATCTCAAACTATACCGTATCCTACTTAGCAACTAAAGATTTTACTAATTTGTTTTACTAATATTTTTTTTCTTTTTACAGAGATCGTCGCAGCCTGTGAGAGCTCCTAGAGAATTAATAAAATATGGACAAATTTATAATGATTATAATGGCCTAGTCAAATAAGCTTAAATCAATGTGCTTACAAGTAATTTGTAATAATTTACAAATAAATTAACTATGTATATTGTTACATTATATCCGTGTTTTATTTGTTTGTATCAAAATGTATAAAGATTATGGGCTAGCTACACATTTTTTTTAATAATGATTTTAAATGGAAGCAAACACCCCCACTACTATGACGTTGCCCACTACCTACTAAGATATATTTTCGTTGCAAAATGAAAAGAAAAAGGAAAAAAGAAGAATAAATAATATATCAAGCGTGATGTAAATAAGAACTGTGTGTTATTGGTTTTAGTACTACCATTGTCTATGCTTTACAAATGACATCTCCTGTCTTGTCGATAATGTCATTGTTGCTGTCAGTGTCATGTGTCAGTCACACGATTTTCTAAGGCTCTCCGGACGAAGTGGTGTTCTTTTTTAAATTATTTTGCACAAGATCTTTTTAAATTAACTAGGCACAAACAGTAATTATGTGGACCAAATTGCGAACATAGTTGAAACATAATTTTATAAATCTATTTGAATGTTGCATCACAAATTCAAATATTACATGAGTTCATGAGGTAAAGACTAAGCATGCCTGCTTATCATAATGAAGAAGAGGATAAGCCCTGTAGGGCATGTAGTGATTTTAAATCATGGACTAAAAGGACTAAGTCCAAGTCTACGCAGTCGAGTAAACCTGAAGAACCAGCCGCTCCTGTAAGTTTATCTCGTAAGCCGAAACTTCTAGCAAATTCGTAAAGTATTATACAATCATTTGATAACACAAGTAGAACTTTTATTTGTATGCATTTTTAAACTTGTTTATCTGTCTTTTAAGACTGAATAAAATTATGTGTAAAAATAAATAATTAGTAAAAGATTTTATTCAATTTCAAAAAGGAAAAAATTTCATCATCATATTGCACAATTACAATAAATATATCATCAGGCGATAACCTAACTTTAACATATCCATGTACAAATAACTATAAAATATTATTAAACCTTTCAGCCACCAACAAAACCCAAAGAATGTCCTCTTGACAAAGAGGAGCTGGGAACATCGACCTGGGGCTTCCTGCACACATTAGCGTCATACTATCCAGAGAAACCAACTAAATCACAAGCAGATGACATGACAAAGTTTTTCAACATATTCTCACAATTCTATCCTTGTGAACCCTGTGCGCTGGACTTTCAAGAGGAGTAAGTTATATTAATGTTACATAGATTAAATTTACTAACTGTTTAAGTGTTTAAGAAATTTAAATGATAAGAATAAAATTATTGAATACTAGCTTGCTCTGCCTTGCTTTAACAAAATAAAATATAAAGTGAAATAATTTCTTAAATCAGTAGTTGTTGCATCATTTCCATGTTATTGTTCACATCAAATTTTGAATAACAATCAAAATCTTTTTTTTAATATGAATCATTTTTGAGTAATTATTTCTCAATAATAAAAAATCTTCACATGCATGTATGTAGATGTAACTAAATTGACCATTCCATTTTCAGTATCAAGAAGAACCCGCCAAAAACGAAATCAAGAGACGAACTAGCAAAGTGGCTGTGTGAGAGACACAACACAGTGAATGTGAAACTCGGAAAACCCAAGTTTGACTGCAGCAAAGTGCATGAGCGATGGAAGGATGGTTGGCTTGATGGATCCTGTGATTAAAAGTTCACAGCAAAATGTTGCTTTACTAGAAGATGTATGAAATAAGTGATATTAGTTACCAAATACTGCCCCAGAACAATATATTTATTGACGCATTTATGGTTCCTATTCTTTGTCAACTCCAATCTAACTGTGCAATGCCTTTTGTCTCAATGAGATTGTAATTTTTTGTTATATTGTGTATCTGTAGTGTAGAATGATAATATGAGGTAATAGGATGTTTTGGTCTATTGTCAATTACTTTTAACAAAAAACAATAATTTTCCAATTCTATATTTATAGACATTTTTAAGCATTTATCACAGGTTTAACAAAAGGTAAATGCAACATTTTGGTTGTGAATTAAAAATTTATGTGAAACATATTTTATTAAATGCCTAGTTAGTATTAAAATAGATATAATGACCGTGTGCTTTAGCTAGGTCTTGTGATGTGAATTTTAAAATGTACAATTTGTATGTATATATATATTTACTGTTAAATAAAAATATTTGAAGAATTATGTGTAGTTTTTATTTAAACCCTGATTATCTGTTAAGCGATGCCTATATAAAATTTAAATATTTTTATAATGTACTAAAATTATTAAAGTGAAACTTTTATTACATCGTCTCAAACTTTTTGGTCTGTGTAGCGCATGTCGCGTGTATCGCGGCTGCCGAGTAGGTATACCTACTCGGCAGCCGACCGACACGCGACATGCGCTACACAAAGCAGTGTTCGGAACCGTTCGAACAGTTTCACTTTTACCGTGGTTTCATAAATACAACATTTTTTTTAATAAATAAAGAATGGGTATAAGAAACTAAAATTATAGAATTGATAATTATTCTATAACTTCATAAATATTGTACCACCGATGTGCCGCTTTTTTAACTGCGGACAAAGCGTGCAAAAACCAGTACATAGGTATTTCTATATTACTTAATAAGTCACTTTGGTACACTAACAAATGTCATCTTCATCAAATGTGTTTTCACGTAAACAAGTAATAAACATAATTCTTAGATACTGGTGTTTACTATTTTAATAGTGGGAGTACTTGTATAATAGCTGGATTCTGTGCTTAGGCAACTGCATGTCCTGTTTTTGCTCAGGATTCAAAACAAATAGACTATAATAATACGGTATATGACTATACTACTTTTCAAACCACTTAAATCGTAATTTTCAAGCAAGAGTATAACACGTACTATCATAATGACTAGGCATATTTTTTATGGATACATGTCTTCATGATGACTTGTAATATGTAAATTCGCAAAATGGATATAAATATAAGTATTATATAAAGTGTTTGTTGCTTATATGGTTTCGTACCCAAAGGGTAAAATCGAGACCCTATTTCTGAGAATTCGCTGTATGTATGTTCGTCCGTCGGTCACCAAGCTGTATTTTATATTATATTACATATAATTGAAATTTTCAGAGACGATATATTTCTGTTGCCGCTATAAAAACAAATAATTGAGGTTAAGCAACGGTCGGCATGGGCTTTAATTGGATGGGTAACAAATTCTATTTTTCTTTAGCTTATTGGTATGGATTCATTATTGACGCGTACCCATTTGTTAAATTATATATATAACTGGTAGATGAACATGTGAAAATTTTGCAACAAGCAAAAATAAGGCGAGCGACACTACTAGACCGGGAGATACTGACACAAAATTTCGAGTCATTTGTAACAGGATGGCGGTTCTACAGGGGTCTTAGTACGCAATGACAAAAAGAAAAATGATGGTGTGAACGCTGGTACCGGTGGCTTAGTCGCGTGGGCGTTAGTCGAACTCGTCGGAAAAATAGCGAAAGTCTAACGATTTGTAACACAAGAAAATCGCCATGCCATACTTTTCGGACGATTCCAAATGGTCGCCATACCGCCGAAAATCTGCAAAAAATTTTTATTTCGCCAAACTTTTTGTACCAGTATTGCATTTGGATTTTTGGAGAGTATTTGATAAAATGTGACCATTATTATATTTGCCATACTTCTAGTAGGGGGAAAAAGTGCTGTCATACTTGAAAAATTAATTTATTATTAATTTATATAAGTGAAGATTTCCAACACCTAGATCTTTGAAATTTTGTATTTATATTCGTTGATCCTCAAACTTACAGGAAAAATAAGTGCCATACTGTTACAAATCGTTAAACTTTCGCTATTTTCCGACGAGTTCGACTAATGCCCACGCGACTAAGCCGCCGGTACCAGCGTTCACACCATCATTTTTCTTTTTATCATTGCGTACTAAGAACCCTGTAGAACCGCCATCCTGCTACAAATGACTCGAAATTTTGTGTCAGTATCTCCCGGTCTATACGTTATTATAGCAAAACTAAAAAATATACTACGAAATGAACGGCACAATCGCTGTGAGAATTGCGTCGAACAGAACGTGGAGCATTCGCATTACAAGGAAATGCTTTTGGAAATTTGGGTTTACACGTTTAAGTTTTAGTTACAATATGCTCAATTGTATGCATGTGAGCATGTGAGTGTATATTATAGTCTTAGTTATTTGTCTATAATCACATCATTACGCGATTGATAATCATTTACTCTGAGGCGAAGTCTTGTAAGGTAATGTAGTTGAATCATAAAGCTGTGTGAAGTAAAGATACTTAAAGATAAGTTTGAGGAAAAAAGAGGGAAATAAAAAACCAAAATACATCGTGTCAAAACTTTATTCACAAATAAAGTATCAACTAGTTGAACATGTCGTATTGTTAAGATTGATTACGCTTGATTATTAATATTGTAAAAAAATAACATTCAATGAATAATGTTTAACATTAAAACTTAAAAGTAACTTTTAAAAACAGTAAAACTTAAATATTTGAAGCAAATCATAAGAATTCCATTTCTCGTTCGATGCCGACGAACTTGAGTTGCTCTGTTGGTCCATATCTGAAATAATTTTTTTTTTTTTTTATAGAAGGTCTAAACTATTCAATCAATCAAGTTTTGCCTGTCCTATTAAAAGATCTCTTAGAATCTGTTTAATTCTGCCATTTTACCACGCTCTTATAAGCTTCACCTGTATGTTTGTATATAACCGACTCCTGTAGAGTCGGTTTTGACTTTAAGCGGATAAAATTAATTTAAACTTTGAAGACCGGGACAATACAATAATTTCATGAGTTTGTCTGTCTAAAGCATTTTTTAAAGTGAAACTTTTATTACATCGTCTCAAACTTTTTGGTCTGTGTAGCGCATGTCGCGTGACGGTCGGCTGCCGAGTAGGTATAAAGCAGTGTTCGAAACCGTACGATAATTATCGTACAAATACGATAATTTTGTGCTTAAGTTTCACTTTTACCGTGGTTTCATAAAACTACACAACATTTTTTTTTGTAGTTTTTGAAACTTTTATCATTATTATTACCTGTAATCAAAGAACAGTTCCTCCCCAGGTTGTATGGCTCGTTTCGCGAAGATCCCAATGCGATGGTCTCCGTTCACCATCATGACCTTCGCGTAACAATTCGGGTTGATAGAATGGTTTGCGAAGCGAATCTTGTTGCCTTTGCGAGTCGCGTCTACCACGAAATCTGGGGTGACAAAAAAACAAATAATAAAAAATATTAATTTTAGTTTTTATGTGTCTGTTTTCAGCCACGATTAAATGTAAAGACGTAACGAATATTACAAAATTAAATGTGTTATCCTACTAATATTATAAATGCGAAAGTTTGTGCGGAAATCCCACGGGAAAGGGAACTATGCGGGTTTTTAGTTGAAAACGCGGGCTGAAAGCGAGTAATAGATAACTGGTAGCTTATTTAAATTATATTACGTTAGTTATTTAACATCTGAATAAATGGCCATAGACAAGTATTACAGGTAATTTTTAACAGTCAAGCTGTAAGTAAGCATCGTTTAAAACTAGAAAAGTGTCCGAATCAAAGAATGCTGCTTTCCACCATTTTATTAATCACTGTATTTTTTTTAACATTTTTTTCTTATAATATTAATACTCACCATTATTAAGATTGAACAGGAACGAGCACATATACTTGTCGTACACTTTCCCACGTCTATCCGCCTCATCTTGCGATATAATCTCCCCGCAGTATTCCGAGATGAACTCGTTCTTATGCGCAGCTTCTTTGAGGAAGATGCCCCAACCGGCAACGTCGCTCGGCGCCAGTAGTAGGTGCTTGTGTAGACCCCTGGGCACACAAATATTGCGTGTGAAATTGTGTTATAGGGACGTTATAACACATAACTCATTTGTGTAATGTGATACAGATTGACTAGATTAGAAATCTTAGTGTATTAGTGTAAATATGGGGCATAAAATAACTAGCCGGCAACGTCTCTCAAAAGTTGTTTGTGCAGATCCTTATAACGTGTGGCGTCATAAATTAAACTGGAATTTGTTAAACGTGAATGTAGGGTAGTAGGGCGTCATAAATTAAAATATGGGGTTTAATTAATTGCTGGTAACGTCGCTCAGCACTGCTCCCATAGACTCGTGATGTCATAACATATATAATACGTCTGTGTCGTCTTTTTTTTTATTTGATGAGCTTTTATCCTGGCATCCCTGCATACTGGTTCGATGCGTTTTTATCTAGAAATTCCTACATGTTTGCATACTGGTTGGTATATGCGTTTCTGGAATTTCCGTATGCTGCTCGCATCCTGGTTGGTAGATGCGTTTTTAGTTAAGGAAGTTCCTTGTGGTGGTCGGTAGCACGCGCTGCACAGGTCGGTAGCACGGGCACTGCTGGTAGCACGGGCACTGCTGGTAGCACGGGCACCTCTGCACGGACACGTTGCGGCAGCAGGCGCGCGGCGCGGGCGGCGCGTCGGCCCCGCACGCGCTGCACAGGTCGGTAGCACGGGCACTGCTGGTAGCACGGGCACTGCTGGTAGCACGGGCACTGCTGGTAGCACGGGCACCTCTGCACGGACACGTTGCGGCAGCAGGCGCGCGGCGCGGGCGGCGCGTCGGCCCCGCACGCGCTGCACAGGTCGGTAGCACGGGCACTGCTGGTAGCACGGGCACTGCTGGTAGCACGGGCACCTCTGCACGGACACGTTGCGGCAGCAGGCGCGCGGCGCGGGCGGCGCGTCGGCCCCGCACGCGCTGCACAGGTCGGTAGCACGGGCACTGCTGGTAGCACGGGCACTGCTGGTAGCACGGGCACTGCTGGTAGCACGGGCACTGCTGGTAGCACGGGCACTGCTGGTAGCACGGGCACCTCTGCACGGACACGTTGCGGCAGCAGGCGCGCGGCGCGGGCGGCGCGTCGGCCCCGCACGCGCTGCACAGGTCGGTAGCACGGGCACTGCTGGTAGCACGGGCACTGCTGGTAGCACGGGCACTGCTGGTAGCACGGGCACTGCTGGTAGCACGGGCACTGCTGGTAGCACGGGCACTGCTGGTAGCACGGGCACTGCTGGTAGCACGGGCACCTCTGCACGGACACGTTGCGGCAGCAGGCGCGCGGCGCGGGCGGCGCGTCGGCCCCGCACGCGCTGCACAGGTCGGTAGCACGGGCACTGCTGGTAGCACGGGCACTGCTGGTAGCACGGGCACTGCTGGTAGCACGGGCACCTCTGCACGGACACGTTGCGGCAGCAGGCGCGCGGCGCGGGCGGCGCGTCGGCCCCGCACGCGCTGCACAGGTCGGTAGCACGGGCACTGCTGGTAGCACGGGCACTGCTGGTAGCACGGGCACCTCTGCACGGACACGTTGCGGCAGCAGGCGCGCGGCGCGGGCGGCGCGTCGGCCCCGCACGCGCTGCACAGGTCGGTAGCACGGGCACTGCTGGTAGCACGGGCACTGCTGGTAGCACGGGCACTGCTGGTAGCACGGGCACCTCTGCACGGACACGTTGCGGCAGCAGGCGCGCGGCGCGGGCGGCGCGTCGGCCCCGCACGCGCTGCACAGGTCGGTAGCACGGGCACTGCTGGTAGCACGGGCACTGCTGGTAGCACGGGCACTGCTGGTAGCACGGGCACCTCTGCACGGACACGTTGCGGCAGCAGGCGCGCGGCGCGGGCGGCGCGTCGGCCCCGCACGCGCTGCACAGGTCGGTAGCACGGGCACTGCTGGTAGCACGGGCACTGCTGGTAGCACGGGCACCTCTGCACGGACACGTTGCGGCAGCAGGCGCGCGGCGCGGGCGGCGCGTCGGCCCCGCACGCGCTGCACAGGTCGGTAGCACGGGCACTGCTGGTAGCACGGGCACTGCTGGTAGCACGGGCACCTCTGCACGGACACGTTGCGGCAGCAGGCGCGCGGCGCGGGCGGCGCGTCGGCCCCGCACGCGCTGCACAGGTCGGTAGCACGGGCACTGCTGGTAGCACGGGCACTGCTGGTAGCACGGGCACTGCTGGTAGCACGGGCACTGCTGGTAGCACGGGCACTGCTGGTAGCACGGGCACTGCTGGTAGCACGGGCACCTCTGCACGGACACGTTGCGGCAGCAGGCGCGCGGCGCGGGCGGCGCGTCGGCCCCGCACGCGCTGCACAGGTCGGTAGCACGGGCACTGCTGGTAGCACGGGCACTGCTGGTAGCACGGGCACTGCTGGTAGCACGGGCACCTCTGCACGGACACGTTGCGGCAGCAGGCGCGCGGCGCGGGCGGCGCGTCGGCCCCGCACGCGCTGCACAGGTCGGTAGCACGGGCACTGCTGGTAGCACGGGCACTGCTGGTAGCACGGGCACCTCTGCACGGACACGTTGCGGCAGCAGGCGCGCGGCGCGGGCGGCGCGTCGGCCCCGCACGCGCTGCACAGGTCGGTAGCACGGGCACTGCTGGTAGCACGGGCACCTCTGCACGGACACGTTGCGGCAGCAGGCGCGCGGCGCGGGCGGCGCGTCGGCCCCGCACGCGCTGCACAGGTCGGTAGCACGGGCACTGCTGGTAGCACGGGCACTGCTGGTAGCACGGGCACCTCTGCACGGACACGTTGCGGCAGCAGGCGCGCGGCGCGGGCGGCGCGTCGGCCCCGCACGCGCTGCACAGGTCGGTAGCACGGGCACTGCTGGTAGCACGGGCACTGCTGGTAGCACGGGCACTGCTGGTAGCACGGGCACTGCTGGTAGCACGGGCACTGCTGGTAGCACGGGCACCTCTGCACGGACACGTTGCGGCAGCAGGCGCGCGGCGCGGGCGGCGCGTCGGCCCCGCACGCGCTGCACAGGTCGGTAGCACGGGCACTGCTGGTAGCACGGGCACTGCTGGTAGCACGGGCACTGCTGGTAGCACGGGCACCTCTGCACGGACACGTTGCGGCAGCAGGCGCGCGGCGCGGGCGGCGCGTCGGCCCCGCACGCGCTGCACAGGTCGGTAGCACGGGCACTGCTGGTAGCACGGGCACTGCTGGTAGCACGGGCACTGCTGGTAGCACGGGCACCTCTGCACGGACACGTTGCGGCAGCAGGCGCGCGGCGCGGGCGGCGCGTCGGCCCCGCACGCGCTGCACAGGTCGGTAGCACGGGCACTGCTGGTAGCACGGGCACTGCTGGTAGCACGGGCACCTCTGCACGGACACGTTGCGGCAGCAGGCGCGCGGCGCGGGCGGCGCGTCGGCCCCGCACGCGCTGCACAGGTCGGTAGCACGGGCACTGCTGGTAGCACGGGCACTGCTGGTAGCACGGGCACTGCTGGTAGCACGGGCACCTCTGCACGGACACGTTGCGGCAGCAGGCGCGCGGCGCGGGCGGCGCGTCGGCCCCGCACGCGCTGCACAGGTCGGTAGCACGGGCACTGCTGGTAGCACGGGCACTGCTGGTAGCACGGGCACTGCTGGTAGCACGGGCACTGCTGGTAGCACGGGCACTGCTGGTAGCACGGGCACTGCTGGTAGCACGGGCACCTCTGCACGGACACGTTGCGGCAGCAGGCGCGCGGCGCGGGCGGCGCGTCGGCCCCGCACGCGCTGCACAGGTCGGTAGCACGGGCACTGCTGGTAGCACGGGCACTGCTGGTAGCACGGGCACTGCTGGTAGCACGGGCACCTCTGCACGGACACGTTGCGGCAGCAGGCGCGCGGCGCGGGCGGCGCGTCGGCCCCGCACGCGCTGCACAGGTCGGTAGCACGGGCACTGCTGGTAGCACGGGCACTGCTGGTAGCACGGGCACCTCTGCACGGACACGTTGCGGCAGCAGGCGCGCGGCGCGGGCGGCGCGTCGGCCCCGCACGCGCTGCACAGGTCGGTAGCACGGGCACTGCTGGTAGCACGGGCACCTCTGCACGGACACGTTGCGGCAGCAGGCGCGCGGCGCGGGCGGCGCGTCGGCCCCGCACGCGCTGCACAGGTCGGTAGCACGGGCACTGCTGGTAGCACGGGCACTGCTGGTAGCACGGGCACCTCTGCACGGACACGTTGCGGCAGCAGGCGCGCGGCGCGGGCGGCGCGTCGGCCCCGCACGCGCTGCACAGGTCGGTAGCACGGGCACTGCTGGTAGCACGGGCACTGCTGGTAGCACGGGCACTGCTGGTAGCACGGGCACTGCTGGTAGCACGGGCACTGCTGGTAGCACGGGCACCTCTGCACGGACACGTTGCGGCAGCAGGCGCGCGGCGCGGGCGGCGCGTCGGCCCCGCACGCGCTGCACAGGTCGGTAGCACGGGCACTGCTGGTAGCACGGGCACTGCTGGTAGCACGGGCACTGCTGGTAGCACGGGCACCTCTGCACGGACACGTTGCGGCAGCAGGCGCGCGGCGCGGGCGGCGCGTCGGCCCCGCACGCGCTGCACAGGTCGGTAGCACGGGCACTGCTGGTAGCACGGGCACTGCTGGTAGCACGGGCACTGCTGGTAGCACGGGCACCTCTGCACGGACACGTTGCGGCAGCAGGCGCGCGGCGCGGGCGGCGCGTCGGCCCCGCACGCGCTGCACAGGTCGGTAGCACGGGCACTGCTGGTAGCACGGGCACTGCTGGTAGCACGGGCACTGCTGGTAGCACGGGCACCTCTGCACGGACACGTTGCGGCAGCAGGCGCGCGGCGCGGGCGGCGCGTCGGCCCCGCACGCGCTGCACAGGTCGGTAGCACGGGCACTGCTGGTAGCACGGGCACTGCTGGTAGCACGGGCACTGCTGGTAGCACGGGCACCTCTGCACGGACACGTTGCGGCAGCAGGCGCGCGGCGCGGGCGGCGCGTCGGCCCCGCACGCGCTGCACAGGTCGGTAGCACGGGCACTGCTGGTAGCACGGGCACTGCTGGTAGCACGGGCACTGCTGGTAGCACGGGCACCTCTGCACGGACACGTTGCGGCAGCAGGCGCGCGGCGCGGGCGGCGCGTCGGCCCCGCACGCGCTGCACAGGTCGGTAGCACGGGCACTGCTGGTAGCACGGGCACTGCTGGTAGCACGGGCACCTCTGCACGGACACGTTGCGGCAGCAGGCGCGCGGCGCGGGCGGCGCGTCGGCCCCGCACGCGCTGCACAGGTCGGTAGCACGGGCACTGCTGGTAGCACGGGCACTGCTGGTAGCACGGGCACCTCTGCACGGACACGTTGCGGCAGCAGGCGCGCGGCGCGGGCGGCGCGTCGGCCCCGCACGCGCTGCACAGGTCGGGGTCGCACTCGCGCACGCCGAGGTAGCACGGGCACTGCTTCGTGTTGCACTGCGCCTTGCAGCGGCACCCCGGGAAACGGTTCTGGCCTACCGACAGAGAAGAGAGCGAAAGTACCTTTAGTAATGAAATAAAAAAACAAGAATAAAATAATCCATTTAAACTAGTTATAATTAGATAAACTTCCGACTTTCTTCTTCCACGCGAAATGCGATTCTTTTCGGACAGATAATTTCTACTATGGTAAAAAGAATCGATCGACCACTTCATACCTTATGAAATACTTCAATACTTCAAAATCATTCAAAAACTGGAAATAAAATCCATACTATTAATCCAGATTTCTCCAAGGCGTTCGACATAATTGATCGAGACTTTCGTATGGAAAAATTACACTACACGCGTACACAGTTTCATGACAGATGGTGAGAATCGCATCTTCATAATAAATTTCAATTAAAACATTTTTTTAAGTCAGCCACTATACACTTCTACGGTATTCAGTAACCAGGTATCCCTCAAGGTTCTCGACTAGGACCTCTCTCCTTTCTTGTATACACAAACGACTAATTGACTTGATTTTACAATATTTAACATAGAAAACATTTTAATTTCTCAAACAAAGCTACCATAACTTGGTTTTACAAAATTTAACATACCAAACACTTCAATGTAGCAAATAAAATCATTTTTCCACATACGGTAACCTGAAAGAGATTGCTACCTAGCGATAAGGCCAGCATTGTACATATTTTTGTCTTATTCTATGTTCTTCATGTGTCTCTATTACTTCTGTATGTGCAATAAAGAATTAAATTAATAAAAAAACGTCACTTTAATCAAATATTATTTTATCAGAGCATATACTCACAATCGCTGCTACACTGACAGAACTTCTCGCAGAAGTTCTGCGACTGCACGCACGGGCACAGGTTGTCGCACGGCTGGTTCGGGTGCTCGCACGGCGTGTAGTTGTACCTGGGGAAGATAATGTTTATACATAGTTAAATTAAGGTTATTTACTTTGATACAAAAGAAAGAAAACATTTATTCAAACACACAACAACAGCATTATAAAAAGTAATAAAATCAAATTTATGTGTGGTTGTAGCCGCCAAAAAAGGATGCCACTCAGCTGGTACCTTTGTCGAAATGAACTTGACAATTAACAGTAATTTTGGTGGCTTAAAACATTCGCTCGTGCGAATAGCGATGCGAATAACGAACATGCATATGTAAACAGAGCGCCGAGACGAACGTCAAAACGCCAAGGAATAGAATACGCTATCGATAGAAATTGACATAAGCGTATGATGTTTTGTCTAATGATTCGCTTACCCTACAAACGACAACGACGACCACTAACAAAATTTTCATCCAGTCGCAATTAAATAAAATTGTGCAGAACACAATTAAAAATGAAATTTAAGAATTTCCTGTCGTATTGGTGTTTGGAAAAAATTTTTTTGAGATCAATGGATAAACAAACAGGTTTTTCATAGAAACGGTGGCTCCTAGAAAAAAATGTATTTAACCTTTTTTATAGATAATTAGATGATCTACAATTTTGGTTCAGGTGATTGTATGATAAACTTACCGTCTCGGCGAAAATCGCAAAAAACCCTATTTTTTTATTAATTGACCTCGAAATTTTTTATTTCCGAGTACTAGAATGACGGGAGATTTTAATATTGATTTTGAACAAATTTCGGCAAGATTGGAATTTTGGTCGTGGTCGTCTGCGTCGTTGGTAGTGTGACCGAACCATTACCAAAATGTCATGAGCTTATGTCAATAATGAGCGTTAGCAGTTTCTATTCCATGGCGTTACGTACGTTTGTCTAAAGGCCCTGGCTCGCTATTCGCCTTGAGATTAGCGTATTCACTATTCACATAAACAGCGGTTATTCTGACGAAATCAAAAAGCAGGAATGGCGATCACGAATTAACTACTTGCGAATATATGAACAGTGGTTTGCGATGATATTCGTATACAAGTTTCGTCTAGTGATGAAGCGAATGGCAAAAACGCATTTGTAAATTCGTTAATTTTAATTTTTATGATACAGGTAATTAATGTGTTTTGATTTATTCCATCGTTAAATATCTAGGAAAAAGTACTAAAAAAAATTCTGCAATTCTGTAGCGATAAATCCGGCTCGAAGGACCATACAGCATGTTATTTGCTTTATAGTGTATACTCACACGTGGTGCGAAGCGGAGTCCTTCTTGAGCTGCACCTTGCGGCAGTGCACGGACCACAGGCGGTGCTTCTTCTTCTTCTTGCGCGGCGGCGTGCGCTCGGCCTCCGCCCCGCGCGCTTCGCCCCCCGACACCAGCAGGTGACGGTACACCTGCCACGGGGTGGGAAGATATCCATGTGGCGTGAAGGAAGATCGATGTGAAGTACACGGTACAAAATAATGAACCGAAAATAAGGAGACAGGACATACAAAAACGAAAAAATAAACTAAAAAATGTATTCGTGTACTAGAGTACACACGTAAGAAGTGAAACTTCTTTATGACCTTAAAAATGTCACGAGTATGGCGTAACGCAAAAATGTCACGCGTACGGCGTAACGCAAAAATGTTACACTAAAGTTTTGTCCAACCCCGATAAAGAAGTTTTCACTTCAAAAATAAATAAAAATTTCTGTTTGGTTAGTGTAGAAACGAAACTCACAATAATATCACAAGGTACAAGCAAAAACAAACATATCTTTGACTTCAGCATTTGTTGAAATTTTTTAATTACAATAAATCAACATACAATACATCTAAATCGAATCATACTGTCCCATGATTGGAATAATAACAGATATTCTCTTTTAGTAATAACGTTATTAAAAGAAGAGATTCGCCAACATATTGACTAGAATCTTTAATGTTTTGAAACCATTTTCCATGTATTTTCATAATAAAATAAGTACAATGCGGAAATACTCAATCACTTTCGATTATTGTGAGTATGCATTTATTATGATGACCAGTTGGCTTGGTTGGTAGTGGCCCTGCCTTCCAAGCCAGAGGTTGTGGGTTCGATTCCCACCCGGGGCAAATATTTGTGTGATGAACATAGATGTTTGCTTTGTGTCTGGGTGTTAATTATCTATGTATATAAATATTTATTTAAAATTATATATATGTATGTTTATCAGCCATCTGGTTTCCATAACACAAGCGAAAAGCTTAGTATGGGATCAGATCGTACCGTGTGTGAAAATTGTCCCGAAATATTTATACAATTATATCTATACAAAAAATTCGAGTTCCTTACCTGCTGACAAGTCTTGGACAGCATTACTTGCGCAATCGCACAGTAATTGTTAGCGAAAACTTTGTGTAAAGCTCGGAACAGGGATTGGTCTGAGCCCGTCCATTCTGCGTCTGTATCTAGTGTTAGACCTGTAGAGAAAAATAAGTTTTAAAAACTACAAAAAACGATTCATCGCCAAAGAAACATCACTCTTTGGAATGTTTTTTTTTTTCTTAAGAAATATTATGTCCCATAAAGTGGATGGGTAACCAATTTCTTTTGGCCTTTAGTTTATTTGTACCGTGTACGGAACCCTAAGTGTCACGAATCCTACTCGTCCTTGACATTTATAGTTATTTTTAAGCTATTGCATAGCTTCTATCGCGGGCCATGAGCGCGGGGACCGAATCCAGAAATTCCGTAACGAAAAACCTCACACTCCCCACTCCGACGGGCGGAGGTGGGGCTTGAAGGCATAGCATGCAATAGCTTTACCGCGGCAGTCTTTTTTATAGTAATTACTATAAAAAAATAAAATATATAATTTGATAGTATCTAAGATTTTTTTCTAGTTTCTAGTGAAATAACGACATACGCTGAAAACGACAATGTATCACTTAACAATTGAATGTTACTTGTAAAAACACAATTATTATAACTCACCAAGAGCATTATAAGCTGGTTCGGTAGCTTGGTCGCCATTTTGTTTGTTCGCCCACGTGCTGTTACTGTTGCTCGAGTTGCTGTTACCACCTGCAAAAATTAATTTCAATTTTGTTTAAATTTGAAGAATATTTTGATTATATGAGTTTTATTTCGTAAACAATTACATATTATTATGTAAAAGTTTGTAAAAATTTTGTGAAAAATAAATAAATTTTGAATTAGAATTTGAATATTGTCAATATTTTGTGTGCCGTCAGCACATTACACTTTACTTATTGGGTTATATATTATGTAACATTAATATGTATTGTCATTTGTACTTTAGTTGGTAATTGGCTGCAATATAAAGGTTGTCAATCAGTTGTTTAATTTTGCTCTCCAAAATATATAAAGCCGCTACACTTTGCCCTCTTTAAAGGATAAAATGTCAGCTACGTGTAGCCATTGCCTAAAGTCACAAACAAATTAAAGCATAGCCACTATTAATATATTTGTCCAATATCTGCATTTTTTGACAGAGCAAGCCAATTTTTTTAGTAAAATTAGTCCAAATTTTTGAATAATAAATAGTAATAAAAATATTACCTTTTTGGAATCTATTAGAATCATTGCTATCTTCAGAAGACGCGTCGTTCGGGGAATCTAATGCTTTAGATTTATCAGCTTCCGCATCCCCCGCTTCTCCTAGAGCTTTCTCACGAGCTAGCTTTTCGCGCATACCATCCTATATTTAATTTTACCATTTATATTTAAATAACTATTTATATTTGTATAATAAAAAAGTTAAATATTCATAAATTAGTGCAAATAATGCTGTTATTCTTCACTTTCTTTTACCTGTTTAGGCCACATTGAATTTTAAACGAGTTAAAAACTTTTACTTTCTTTAAAGGATTCAATCTATTTATTGAAAGAAATATCATTAAAATTCTTTGTGGCTGAAATTTCTAATAATTAGGAATTTCCTATCTCCAAAAGAGCGTCAGAAATTCGAACTATTTGTAATTTTCTTTGAAAAAATTAAATCTCTCAGCATAAAAACATTTTATTTTCAGTTTCTTACCAACAACATATAACAGTTAGGTCCACATGGCTCCGAGAAGGGTTTCAAGTCTGGTCCCCTTCGTTTCGACAAATTAGGACGAGGGTGGCAAGCCTGCAGACCTGAATTTCATTATAAATTTAACAAAAATACATTAAAAATAAACACACATGAAGCATCAAATAAAAATTCGCACATAAATCAAAAACTAGAATAATAAATGTTAAATGAGAGGGAAAAAAATAAAGTATGATTAGTTAATTTATATCTACATACACATTTAATAAATAAATACGATATTTATATGTATTTACGTATATAAGGAGATTTTAAATAGCCAATTTAGAAAAAAATACAAGATAAAATTGATATTTTGCGAATTTTTTTCTTCCTTAAATTTAAGAACCAATTCATACCTAAATTCTACTAGTCGAAGTTTGGGCTGGAAACAATTTTAGAACCTTTGAAGTTATTTGGCCAATTGTCATTTTATATACACATTTTATACATATCTATACTCAGAATTTTACACATAAATAAACAGATATTATAAAACAAAAAACATATAAAATAAATATAAAATGGAGATGATAGCAAACTCAAGTATGGGTTAGGCGAACAAGATATTGGCATGGCCTTACCTGTTGTCTGACTTCCTGTCAGCCAAACAGAATAATAACATCGTAAGGCCTTTTTATAGAAAACTTAAAGATATTTATAACAATTACATATACTACGTATTTTTACTTTTTATATTAATTATCTTGATAATAATAAAAAAAATAGACACAATTAACTATAAACTTCTTTATTGTAAGAACATTCATATAAATCTTACTATTATAGTAATTAAATTTTTTTTATAAAAGTGACACTGTGCCAAACCTCTTCTTTTTTAACCGACTTCAAAAAAAGGAGGAGGTTATCAATTCGGCCGGTATATTATTTTTTAACAGATAAATAAGCATAAAAATACACTTTTACAAACAAGTAAGAACATAATAAAATCCTTCCACACAAACTGTAATCATTATCACTTAAGTTCAGGAATATTGGATCGTATAATCAATAAATAATATTTAAATTCTGATTCTGACTAATTATATTCCCTGTAAGTGTTACCTCAATTAGCATGAATAATTCGCTTTAGATTTGAAAAGTAGTAATGTTTTCTTCAATTTACAACTTAAAAAAACATAATTTAAATAGGTTTATGGCTTCACATAGTTCATGATTTTTCACCTGAAATAACTCACTTGTACGCATTGAGATAATATTACTACGTATGGAGGAGACACCACGAACAAAATCTGTGCGCCATTTTTTTGCTCTAACTAAGTTTTAAAAATTATTATCTAGTTAGGTACTTACCGATAAAAGTTATTCCTTTGCACTTTTCTGTATTATTTGTGCAATATCGTAACACACACGAAGGCATATTTGATGCGTTTCACTTAAAAACAAATAAAAAATGAGCGTGCAGTTACGCCATATGGCGTATGTTGAGCGGAACATAAGTGATGTAGGCGGTGTCGTCTCCATATGTATATCTCAAATCTCAATGCTTGTACGGCACAACAGTTGCAGCATGTGTAGCGAGTGGATAGTCTGGTGTCTGTGCAGTCTGGCAAGCTGTGTGAATGGTCTGGTGAGTGGTCTGGTGAGTGTGTAACACACGGTGCAGGAAGCAGTTGTTGTTGTAGAAAGAATGAACGTGTAGAAAGAATGTAATGTCTTGTTTCTGTAAGGTCTGGTATTGGTACGGTCTGGTGCGCTGTATGAGTGGTCTGGCGGGTATGTACAATGTACTTACGGTGCAGGAAGCAGTCGTACTTGAAGCAGCGACGGCAGAACAGTGTGTGGAAGAAATGCATGGTCTGTTGTCGATACAGTCTGGTGCTGTGTAAGTTGTCTGGCGTGTACTTACGGTGCAGGAAGCAGTCGTACTTGAAGCAGCGACGGCAGAACAGTGTGTGGAAGGAATGCATGGTCTGGTCGCGGGAGACAGACTCAGCGAGTGGTCCGTCGATGTTGGGCGTGCACTCGGGCGGTAAGGCGTTGGGGTCGCTTCGAGATGTCAGCTCTATGTACCTGTTAAACGTGATAATTATAGCAGATAAAAAAATAGTTGTTTTTAAAAAAAAATGTATGCGTGTACTAGAGTACACACGTAATGTTCAATTTATGTTATTCAATTATTCCTAAGTTATCTAATTTTATCTCAATATTTAACTTTCTTTTCTATCCATAATAATGATGATGTAAATTAAATGTTTGACAAATCAAATAAAATGAAGCAATATATGTATAAAAAAAAGACGTGTGGCACTTGGGGACTGCCGCGGCCGCGGTAATGCATAGCATGCCTTCAAGCCACACCTCCGTGTCCGTCGGAGTGAGGAGCGTGAGGTTTTTTTCGTTACCGAATTTCTCGATTCGGTCCTCGCGCTCAAGGCCCGCGATAGAAGCTATGCAATAGCTTAAAACTTACTTCTCCCTCAGTTCCTGCGCAGTGCCTTTGTCCGGAAACTGTGAGCTTATAGCTTGAAAGATTGTAAAGATAGGAAACTGCTTCTCATTTATTATCTTTTTCTCTGCGTCCTTGTTTTCCTCTTTGTCCTTATCTTTTGTTTCCTTTTCGGAATCTTTCTGTGAGTTGGAAATTGTTTCATTATAAATATTGTTGAATATGAAAACAATAAACAAGTAAACATTTTAAAATATATAGACTATTATATAAAATACTAGCTGCTCCGCGCGGTTTCACCCCCCCGGCTCCACTCCTGTTGGTCGTAGCTTGATGATATATAGCCTACTAGATTTCCGCCCGCGGCTTCGCCCGCGTTTGCAAAGGAAAACCCGCATAGTTCCCGTTCCCGTGGGATTTCCGGGATAAAAACTATCCTATGTGTTAATACAAGTTACCCTCTTTTTTATTTTTATACCCTTCTATTTTTACGTGAAATAGTAACAGACATCCATACATCCATACATCCATACATCCATACATCCTTACAATCTTTCGCCTCTATAATATATATTAGATATATTAGATAACCTTCCTCGATAAATGGGCTATCTAACACCTAAAGAATTTTTCAAATCGGACCAGTAGTTCCCAAGATTAGCGCGTTCAAACAAACAAACAAACTCTTCAGCTTTATAATATTAGTATAGATTATAAGGCCTTTATGTTATGCTACTAAAATTAAGTAAAGCTTCAAATTTTGGTCGACAATTCCATAAAACATAGCAAAATATCTTGAAAAATAACTTTTGATTAAAAAAAATGAAACAATAAAATCCAAATCAAGCGTTTCAGAGCTTCATACTCACAGACAATCCATAAACTTGCAAGTTTACATGAATACAAAACTTTTGTGCATGTGACTGACATATACCTACTTGAGTTTATCTAATAATAATAATACAATCAAAGCTCCTTAATTTGCGTTTCACTATTCGCGGATGGAAAAAATGCGACCTTATTCCTATATTCGCGGCCCAAAATTATTTATTCGCGGATCAAATCGGTACATCGGTACATACATATATGTATTTACCTAAATAAAAATCGATCGTTATCTTTAGTAAACACCTGAACTACAACTACGAATTCATAATATCGACTAAAAAACGAATAAATAGTGCCAAGCCATTGCCTAAACCTGTAGATAATACCTAATTAAATGGTAATTAATAAATATGTATGGTAAAAAATTTCAATAAAACTGATTTCTTTATGTATTTGCTTTTTGTTGTCGTCACCTAGGAACGTATCCCCTATAACCCCATACGAATTACCATTCCATATTCACGGTATTTCTATTCGCAGCACATTTACGGAACCTATTGCCCGCGAATAAAGAGCTTTTACTGTACTTACATCCTTATCTTTATCCTTATCTTCCTTAGAGTTGCGAGACTCCCGTCTCGTTCTTTCCTCAGCAACTTCATCCTTGGTCTGGAAGCTCATCAGCGCATGAACCAAGTCGACAAACAGCTGGTCATCTATAAAGCCACCTTCTTTGTCACCTGGAATTAATAAAATATTATTTTATTTCTAACAAGATTTTAAATGCGAAAAGTATTCCGCTAATAGCTATCCTTTTTATAGTTATGTATTTTTTAACTACCATGCCTTACAAAGGCAGTGTTCAGATAAAAATATTTTTAACTTCGTACTTGCTACAGAAAAGACATCAAATGATACTGTTAGCCACTTCAGTAACTAATCTTCGTTATGACTGTTATTAGATTCAGTTTTATGGAATGGAAAAGGCATTTGATAAAAATAGTAAAGACGTGTGGCACTCTGGGACTGCCGCGGTAAAGCTATTGCATGCTATGCCTTCAAGCCACACCTCCGAGCCCGTCGGAGTGGGGAGCGTGAGGTTTTTCGTTAAGCAATTTCTGGATTCGGTCCCCGCGCTCAAGGCCTGCGATAGAAGCTATGCAATAGCTTAATAAAATATTTATACAGAGGAAAAAATAAACTAACAAAAAAAAAAACACAGCAAACATTTAAACATGATAATCAGTTGTTTAGTTTCCATAAAATTCCACTCAATCACTAATAGCATATTTTCATTATTTAGTACATAATTTGTCAGACATACCATGCACCTTCCCATCGTAGTTCTTAATCAGCTCTTCAATAAACGTGCCGTCCTGGTCGAGCACCTCATCGCCCATGTACGGTATATTGTGCAGAACGGTCTCGTCTTCCACCATGAAGTTCTTCTGTGTGGGCGCCCAAGTGTACATCGTGGGGATCGGGTTCACCGAGTTTATGATGCGGATTGGTACTTGCTGCATTGTAACCACTCCTGAAGCTATGGAACATGGTAAATAATGGAATTGATTATTTAATTACTAAGCTTTGTCTTTTATGGTAATTATTTAGTGTAGAAAAATTAAAAAGTTTTGAAGTTTTAAACTTGAAAGTCTGTTTTGAAGAGGTTTTAGTTTTCAATTACCAAATTTTTATTAATAAATCTTGCAGGGATACATTCATTTTTATTAACCCATTGAGCCCCGAACGGCCAGATCCGACCGCGACACAATAGATTTTCTATTGTGTCTGTGATTCCGGGGCCTGATGGATTAATACATTTTCCTTTAAACCAGTATGATACAATATTTTAATTGAGTATAAGTATAAATTTATTTCAGTTTACAATACATTATTTAAATACATATACATAATAAAGTTGTTCTCTTACAATCAGTGGAAGTAACTTCTGCTCTTTTCATAAGACTTTCGTGGCTTGAGCTCGGCCCAGGTGCTGGCCAATAGGGCCGTCTACCGCCTTCAGAAGTTTCATTTTCCCGATTCTCAACCGCCTCAGACATGATCCTTAAATTTCGCGCCCAAGCGACTTTTACCTCGTCGGCGCGTTTGAAACGCTTTGTAACAAAGAAAATTAATTATCTTCCACATGTGTCATGCAAATGTTATTAATAATGCTTTATATTGTATAATTTAAACATACCTTTACTTGTCGGAGGCGCATATACTCTGATTTGACTCTTTTCTTCCATTCTGCCGAAACTTTTGATTTACTCATAGATCAATATTGTTAGCGACGTTCAACAAGAACGCCGTAACCTGTTCAATTAAATATATGATTTTTAAAGAAGTTAATACATTGAACTTTACTATTTAGATTGTTCTTTCTACAAAGCTATTCACTTTTTTGTTTTACAATTTACAAAATACATGCAACTTGGAAGTGCGGAGACGCCGAAAGGCGAAAATCATCCGCAACTTTATGACAGCTACTGCACAGATGACAATAATTGACAGTTGACAATGATTTTAGAAGTTAAAAAACAATGTCAGGGGTTCTAGGGCTTTTTGAAAAAAATAAGATATTATGTTTATTTATTCAGTTATGCTGCTAAGAAGATGAATGATATTACATAATTAATTTTTTAATGCAAGCGAACTCATTATTTGAATATAATAAACAATAATTAAACAACAAAAATTGTCTGTGGTTTTAAAAAATAGATTTTTTTTCTCTTTAATTTTATAATCTACCAGTCTTCTATTGTCTATTATCTTATGTGAAGCGAATGTGTTCGCTGCCATTTTCTCTCGGTTAATCTTTATTGGAAAATAAATTAACTACCAAAAAGGTGAGCATATCTAACCAGGTATATGTTATATTCATTTTTACATGCTTTTGTTGTAACGCATGCTAAATCAAATCATTACCTTCATTACGGCTACAAATTACATTACGTAATTTGTTGTTCCTCGTCATAAAATATTTAACAACGAAACATAAATAATGATTGATACGTGAGCGATCTCGAGCTCGGAATGTAGAGTTGTTGTCTACACCGAAAAGTTGTTCTGTTTGTAGGTGTGTGCGTATCCTACAAACTGCCGCAGGTTATGCGAAGAGGCTTGTATAAGTATGACCTCGTATCGCAACGAGGCGGGTGCGTGGGACGGCGGGCCGCCCGGCGCCGAGGGGGACTACGCCCCGCCGCGCCCGCCGCTTGCTGCGCCCATGCCCACCACAGATCCATGGACTGGGGTCAGCTACAGTCAGTACCCGCCCCAGTACGACTACCAAGCCTACGGTGCCTCACAATATGGTTATAGTTACGATTCTTCCGCCTACTATCAAGGGGCAGATGGTTATTATGATGCTACTAGAGCTAATTATCATACACAATATCCAAGTGGCTATGATTATCCTAAGTCTCATGAGCGACCCCAATCTTCGGTCGATAATCGAGACAATGATCGTAGAAGACATTCTCATCGTTCCAAGTCTAGAAGTGTTTCTCCATATGATAGACGCGATAGGGAGTATACTAGGAAACGGCAAAGTAGCTATGAAAGACATCGCAGTCATTCAAAGAGTAGGTCTAAATCTAAGCGTAAATATACACCAAGTGACAGATCTTCTTCAAGATCGAAATCAAAATCATATTCAAGATCTCCAGCCAAGGAAAAAAGACGATCAGTTTCATCTGAATCATATGCGTCAAAAAAATCTTATAGGAGTAAGAGTGGGAGTGACAGATCAATGACTCCACCTATGAAAAGAAAATCATCACATTCTTCCAATCATTCAAGTTCAGGGAGTAGTGCAAGGAGATCAAGAAGTGTATCACCTCGAGGAAAAACCAAAAGGCATAGATCCAAAAGCAAATCTCCAATTCCAAAGGGTAAAGTCAGGACAACAAGCAAAGAAAGAAAAGGCAAAGATAGGAAGCAAAGAGACTATACACCACCAAGACGCGTCACAAAATCACCCTCGCCAAAACCGCGCATTAAAGTTGAGAGGGCATCAGTGACACCACCGAGGAAGAAGAACAAGGAACATAAATGTGTGACGCCTAAAAAACACAGAGATAGTTCTATAACGCCACCGCGTTGTTACGCAAGAAGTTCATCTAGATCGAAGTCGAGATCCTCGCGGTCTATCACGCCGAAACCGAAAGAGCGATCACGTACAAAGTCACGGCGCCGGTCGTCGTCCAGTTCGAGTGAATCGTATGTTTCTCCAAAGCGCGCGAGATCAAGATCAAAGAAACGTTCCAAACGTAAAAGTCTGTCTAAAGACAGTTCCCGCAGTAGAAGTCGATCTAGGGATCGTCGTAGGAATAAAAGTCGATCGAAGTCACGTCGAAGGTCCGTCACTAAAAGCAGACGTAGTAGAAGCAGATCCAGAAAATCACGATCAAGGTCACATAGTTCTCATTCCAGAAGCAGGAGTGGTACTAAAACCCCGAGCGAAGATGAACGACGTGGACAATTCACAGTAGCAGATCGGAAACGTTATTGGAAACTGCACAGAAGTAAGCAGGAACAAAGAAGAGCTGCGAAGACTCCAACTAAAGAAATAAAACCTCCTCCAGGAGCTGTTGAATCTACTAAAGTTGATGACATAGAGTATGGCGACCCTCCAGAAGTAGAAGGTCCCAATTTTGCCGAATTACTTCCCCCACCTGACCAATTTGCTGTGGGACCCTCCAATTCGAAAATTAATAAGCCACCATTGCCAATTCCAATCAAAAATGATGGAAGCTTTTTAGAAATGTTCAAAAAAATGCAGGAAGAAACAAAGAAAGTGGAAGAAGTTAAAAAAGTAGAAATTAAGAAACCTGCACTTCCTTTCATAGGAAAGAGGCGTGGTGGAAGAGTTCTAAAGACTGGATTAGTGAAAAAAGCAAAAGCAATTGACGAGCAAACAGTAGACAATACACCTAAAGATGCATGGTCTCTTTACATGCAAGAAGTGAAGAAATATAGAGAGACATCTTGTGAAGAAGAGCGGAAAACGAGACCTCTCGTCAAATAGTTCTTTCTATTTAAGAATATAATTATTATTACTTGCATAACATTGTAATTGTTATTTTTTCTATTGTCATTTGCATTAATTGTAACTTTCATCGGCGTGATTTCTTTGATGTAAAAAAGAAACCTTAATAAAATATAATGAGTATGACTATTCACTCTTTTTCATTACAGCAATATGCCTGAAATGATCAAAACTGCCGCTGACATCAAAACAGCACCTTTCGACCCACGTTTTCCTAACACAAACCAAACAAGGTAAAGTTTTTTAATTATTTATTATCTGCAAATGGTGACTACAGGATGTCAACACTGCCCTGCAGTTTGGAAGCAGCCTACAAAATACATAGTTTCTTTGATTTAGTCTGACTATAATTACACTAATAATTGTACATATTTTAATAGTCAGATAATACATGTTCTTATTTCTAATAACAATTAATGACAATAATTAAAAATAAATTAAAAAAATGTTTGGTTATGCTTATAATAGTAGATCTTTATTTATACTAGGTATAATGTAAGAATCATATGTTAAACTTAAAATATGTCATTTAACAGCTATTGTGGTTACAATTGGGATGATTTTTGCCACTTTTTATTGTTACTTATAAATTATAATATCAAACTAACATTTAAAAAAAATCCTTATAGGATATTATTTATTCCCTTGTTTGTAATACAAATATAAAATCCACGATTAAAATGTTCCAGGCACTGCTACCAAAGCTATATAGACTTCCACCGTTGCCAGAAGGTACGCGGCGAAAGCTACGAGCCATGCAACTACTTCAAACGCGTCTACAAATCCCTGTGCCCCAATGAATGGGTCGACAAATGGGACACACAACGTGAGGAAGGCACCTTCGCAGGAAGAATCTAAGCTTTCGATCGCCTAGTATATTATGTTAACTTTATTTAATTCCCCATTAGGTTGGCTCGTGATGTAGTATTAAATGGTCAGAGTACACCTGTGTGTTTTATTAAACGTTGTTTTAATGGTTTATGGTGTTTTGATTTTGAGTAGTTTCGCTGTATAAATTTAAATAGTTGTGTAAAAAGAAAAAAGATATAAATTAATGAAATGTTGATCCTGAAAGCAATCTGCATTTTTTATTGAGCTAATTTGCGGAGTTAATTAATAGTAATCAATAATCATTAATCACAATCAGAAATTAAACACGTCATACCTTCCGTCATACATATCACATTTTTATTAAAGCGCCATCTATCAGAAATATAAATTTTGATTTTCAAATGCACCCATTCGAAAGTTTCATTTTAGTTTTAACCACAGTTTAAACCACGATTAACTGTGACAAAAAGTAGCCTGTCTGTGCCTAAGTTACTCTCTATTTCCAGCCTAGCTAGGTGAATTAGGTAATTTGTACACTTGAACAAAGCCAATGCAGTACCAATCGATTCACTGCATTGCAGGCATAAAGTAATACCGTGGGAAATTGCAGGTTAAATTACATAACGCTCTTCCCGGTTTCGCCCAAGTTGAACAGGGATAAAATCCAGCTGCAGTGTTCTCTATCTCAATTTCAAGTACCTAGTACACATGAAGATGCGTAGGAATAGACATGTCTTATAAGTTTATAACTATTCAAAATAAATAAATAGGCACACAATACATATTTTCAAATGTTTATTTCAAATCATCAAAAGCTTTTCAAATAGGGCCAGGGAAAGCTCCTTTCCCGCGCAATTCATCCCAGTGTTCAATCCAAAAATTGGGACAGATTGTTTCGAAATATCGCTTGAAAATTTTACAATCATCGACATCTCCAAGAAGTCGTGTACATTTGTAGTAATCGCAGTAATTATCGTAGCAGGCTCTGTAACAATGTATTTATTAATTAATGTAGTCAATGTTAAATAAATAGTAAATTATTTTGAAATTATAATAATCAGCTTTATTTGACTTCATTAGAAAATTTTATGGACAGAAAAAGAACGGGTATAATCTTAGAGCATTTGTAAGTAAAGTAGCTAAGTGTTAACTTATCGTAGGTATTTTTTTTATTGAAATCGATTATCGACGTCGGTTTTTATCCCACCTTTTGACCGATTTTTTGTTATTATATTACGGATATAAAATTAATTACCTAGGTAACTAGTTACCTAGGTACTTATATTTTTTTCAATTATCGTACGTATTTGTACTTCGAAACAATACCTATTTAAAATCTTAATAAGCTTAAAACCTTCATAAAAATATTCTAAGTAAGTTACTTAGGTACCTATATTATTGGCATAGGTACTTACCTGGTTTGATTTTGAAAAGGATATCTAGGATCGATTCGAAGCGTTCTAAATTCTTGATCACACATTTTGATAAATTTTGATTTCTATAATTTATAAAGCGATATCTAAGTAGAAATTATGTAAAATTACTTGATTCAATATCGCTCATGTCCAAAATTTGAAACAAAATGTTATAAAAATTTACTCTATTGTTAGAATTTATATTGTGCCAGTTTTACTGCAGTTGCTGAATAAAAAGTAGATAAAATAGTTTTTATACACGTTTTATACAAGGAATAGTTTGTAATTTTCTGTGGTAATTTTTCGTCTCTTCAAGGGAGGTTTGTTAGTCAAATTATTCATATAAGCAATAATATCTTCATTGAGAGCATCACAGAGCAAGTAGTATGAGAGCATTCAGCATTTGTATTGGAATTTGACAAGCGCCCCTACCGTGTGTAAAAAGAACTCGATGACGATAATCTAGAATGCTTTGACGATAGAATTCGTACTCGAGTTTCAGGAATGAAATTAAAGATATTGGGATAAAATGTTATTAATATTCGTAGGATCTCGGGGTTTAATAAACATATTTTTATGAAAAAAATCTTTATTAATCATAAAGTCAATCATAAAATGTATCTACTACCATTTTATAGACAAGTTAAAGGTTTTACATACGTATTTAACTAAGGGCAGCCGTACACGGACCGTTTCAAGCAGTTGAGACCGATGGCTTGAAGCCGCGACCGCGCGGTGAACTATGGACATTCATTCGCTGCCGTACACGGACTGCTCGAGCCGTCGCGACCTCTACAAGCCGTCAACTGTGCGGTTTATAGCGCAGTCAACGATCGACCGCTCGAGCAGTCCGTGCACGCGTCGCTCAGCCGTTAACTACTCGAGCCGCCCGTGTACGCCCGCTCTAATAGGTGCGTTGTGTTTTCTCAGATATTAATTATATCTGCTATAAAAGTGCAAAGTAATTTTTTCTAAGCCTCAAGTAAATTTTTGTAAATCATCATATGGATTGATTTCCGAAATATACATATATTCTACGATTTTTTTCATATATGTAAAGTATTTGAACACCGAAGTATTTACAATAAATAAGAACTATGACTATATTATATTAATATTTTAATGATAAATTATATTGGAAAAATATTTACATCATATGTAAAAAAAGTACATTTCATAATTTGTGTACAACTCAAATAGACATACTTAGTGTATTTTTGATAAGTTAGAGAAATTATAATTAGTGATTATTATCATTGTTGGAATTCTTAATAGTAGCTGTGGCGTATTGCTGTTGGCGAAGTAAGATGCCTAGACATTGTAAGAGACATTGCATGCTTGCTGCTGATGTTGCCTGTAACAAAAAATTAAATAATAAATTACTTTTCTTAAGCATGTTGATGAAATTTGGTTTCAATACATGATCTGCCTTTGAAATTGTGTATGAGCATGCACATGTTTAAAAAATTAATAGTAGGTACAATTTTATTGTTTTCAAGCAAATACCATCAAGAAAAAATATTATGATATAAACTATGTCTAAGGAAACTTTAACTAATCTATAATAAAACTCTTCTAACATATTATATTACTAAAAACAAATTTATTCTGTGCTAATAGAAAAAAAAGACGTGTGGCACTCGGGGACTGCCGCTGTAAAAGGGCTGATAGACGTACGAACTTTAAAATCGCGGTTTTAAAGTTCGCGTACTTACTCGGCTCGACGTCGGTGACACACGTAGAGCTTGGTCAGTAGCTTCTCGCGTGTCACCGATATCGAATGTCTCTATGTCATCAACAGAGGGAATTTTATGTTATTCAGGAATTAAATATAGACATTTTTAATTTAATAACCAGCACTTATTTTTAAGTAAATAGCATTCTAACAAAATAAATGTTAAAAAATTGAAGGATATTTTCGTTTTTACCATTATATTTTGAGGGTACTTTGTGCGCCGAGCCCACGCGTCAGGAGTGAAACTTCCTTGGCGTGATTCAAAGATACCTTCGCCAATATTCAATTATATTATATTCATTCATATTAATTATATTAAATTATTTTCATAAAACTAAAAGAAGAAGACGAAATTAGAAAAAGTGGGTGAAAAACTGGCTTACAAAAAGAGAGCGTTTATCCCACGTAAATTTGGTGAAGGAGCTACGATGTAGAAGGAAGACTTTCGTAATAATTTAAGGATGCCTGAGCCATTATATGATGAACTTTTGCACTTAGTAACACCTATTATAGCTAGACAGGCTAGGCTCGCGGCTCGCGGCGGTGACAGACGTGCGAGCGAAGGCGGGCTACGAGTAAAATTTCAAACATGTTGGATCGTCAACGAACTTACTCGACGGTTTTTAAGTACGCGTACTTGGGGTGACACACGAGCGAAAAAGGTCGTCGAGCCACAAGTTCGCGTACTTACTCGTACGTCTATCAGCCCTTTAAAGCTATTGCATGCTATGCCTTCAAGCCACACCTCCGTGCCCGTCGGAGTGGGGAGCGTGAGGCTTTCGTTACTAAATTTCTGGATTCGGTCCCCGCGCTCAAGGCCCGCGATAGAAGCTATGCAATAGCTTAATAATAAAAAAAGTTTACCTTAAGAAGTAATAAGTCTGGATCTGTGTGAGGGAAAGGTGAATCAGATGACTCAATGCATCTTGCTAGGGCTGCATCACTGAAAACATAAAAAACACATTTTTTTTAAATGTCATAGTTTATAAAGTACTAAGTACCGCCCGCGGCTTCGCCCGCTTTGTCTAAAACCTAATAAATTATATACTAAAACCTTCCTCTTGAATCACTCAATCTATTAAAAAAAACCGCATCAAAATCCGTTGCGTAGTTTTAAAGATTTAAGCATACAAAGGGACATAGGGATATAGGGACAGAGAAAGCAACTTTGTTTTATACTATGTAGTGATTATTCAATTGATGACATATCTATTTATTAATACTCTATGTAATCTTATTGGTATCTTTCACTTGTTTGTTCCATTCAGACAAGTCTACGTTTTCTTCTTTCTACAATGGAAATTTGCCTAATTTATTCATAAATATCGAGATATTATATTCAATACAGAAGATATCAATAAAATTTTTTTTCACCAGTTGATCATAGCTTATTTTAAAATTTGAAAAAACATACCAATAATAAAAAAAAACACCATAACATACCTTAATTCAGTAGTTTGTAGCTGTTGTCTAGCAGAAGCCATAGCATCATGTACAGCAAGTTGCTCTCTAGGTTGGAGGGGTGGGTTTGCTCCCATTGCCTGTGAAAATTTAGGTTTTATACATAAAACATTACAGATTTTACTGCGACTAAGTTTTTTTTTATTATTAGCCTTTGATCAGACTTTTGATGACATGTGTATATTATATATTTGGTAGGTTTTTTTCCGTTTTTGCGTGTCCGTTTACCAATTGGCAAAGGCCTCCTCCAATCTCTTCCATTCGGGCCTTTCTATGGCCACTCTACCCCAAGTTGTACCCGCTACTTGTTTGTGACTGTGACTAAAGTATGCAATAATATGAATGATAGGAATATGAAGAATATTCCATGAATTTCTTTGTTTTATCTGTGAGCAATATGTCATTAAGTACATACTGATTTTACTCATTCGATTTACAATATTATTAACAAATAATAAAAGCTTATTATTCTGTTGAAAATAAAATAAAAGTATAATTAAAATGAATCTACCTTATTGCAAAGAAATACCTGCATATAATACAGTCATATAGAACTTAATACACACCTTAGTATGGACTTCAGCGATTGCCCTCAAACCGTTCACCCACTCTTGACGTGCTCTTGCATCAGTGGCTCTCAGTTTCAGCATATCACCAGACGCACAGTTAATTGTGAACGTCTTGGAGTCTTCATCGCTTGGACATATAACTGCGCCCGCTAGATGTGCCTGGAATTTTTTAGTTACATTATAATCCTTATTACTTGTCTATTAAAGGTTGGATTATTTCCGGTTAAATATTTGATTCGATGTCCCCGAATTTCATTATTCTGTGCTGTTTAATCGATAGCTGGTAGTGGATTTTCTTAACAAACTGCTTTTCTTTTCCAACGAAAATGCGTAGTTTTTGTGAAAATTAAATTTTTATAGTTTTTGTAAATAACAAAAAAACACTCACTTCTCCTCGTGCAGGTTGTCCAGGCTGAACAGTGTCTCCAGGCCCATCAAATAGATAATATGATAGTACTCCGGTTTCTGGATCAACCGTGAACCACCTCTGTTGCCAGCCCTTTACCACATTTGTATATTTGCATAATTGTCCCGATAAGGGCCGGTGCGAACCCAAACACGATGCCGCTTTGATCATTTTAATTCAATGGAGTATTACTGCATTATTTAGATTAAAATATCGAAACTAAAGTCATAAATAGCCGCAAAAAATAAGCAAATTCTGAAGTGAACAATAATGAAAAATAGAAACAACAGCTGTCTATAACTCAACTGACATATTTTAAGTGTCAATCTAAGGTGTCAATCACAGATTATATATAGTAACTAGTTACTTGGTGTCAATAATCACAGATTACGACAGGAGTGCGTGTGGATTATAAATTATATTGTACGACTGTGTACACGAGGTGTACACAGACCTAGTACAACACTGTGTACACGTGTACAATATTTTTTTGCCACAGAAAAGTAAAAACATAATTTATTGCAGTCACGAAGCAGTCACATTGCAGTAGTCCTAGAACTTAAGCGGGTGATCCACTGGCGAGCAAAACCGCTGGTACGCTAACCAACTTGCGAGCCAAAGGTCTAAACCGCCAATGAACGATCTAAACCGTCGGCTCGTCGGCTCGCCAGTGGATCACCCGCTTTAGGAAAGGAAATAGGTACAGAAACAAGATGGATTGATTGTCAATTTTGCTATGCAGTTGATGAACGTTCTCACAGCGTTCTCCTAGGTAAAATAAATCAAGGTCAATTTTTCGTATCCTATTATATTGCACGCCTCATAAGCGAAGCGTTGAGGTGGGTACTACTGTCACTTCGCGCAAAACATCTGATTTTACAAACTTAAAATGTCTTTATGTATCATACATTGCACTTGTAAAGCGTCTTATTCACGGTCAATCCCCGACGTACGTCGGCTCAAGGCCGCGGTGCTGGATGTATCCTACTGACGATCGTGCGCGCATCAAGCATGGCTAGGGTTGCCAACTTTTATTTGAAGAAATAGAGTATATCTGATTTTAAAGGAGGTAAATAAAGAGTAAATAAATATTTTTAAAAATGTATTTTTTTGTACTTTTTGCAGTAACTAAGAATTTTTCATTATTTTTAAATGAATTATATGAATCCAAACATTCCAAATCTAAATTTATATATTTCAAGAGCTCATTTTTAATTAATTTTTAATGAAGCTCGGTTTCTCTCTTCCCGCCACTTCACATTCATGACCGAAAAGACTCTTTCAGTAAATGCTAAAGTGGCGGGAACAGAGAGTACATAGCTAATCATTTTTTTTAAACAAACAAATTCGTCAAGATATTTTTTTTTAAATAAATTGCCATTTTTCTGCAGTGGACTTTTGCATAAAATCTGTGTTATTCAACAATTCGCCTTGGAGTTCTTTTAAAATAATAACTGTCTGTCCATGTGTACAAGGTTGATCCAAAAGTGATAATTAGGATTTCCTGTGTACATAAAAATCAAAAATAACCGTTTCTTGCTTGCTCATGTACTCACTAAGTTATCACAAAAAAATCATATCAATAGGCCACGTTTCCAAGTATTTACATTAATTTCTGTTGGCAACACTAATCTGCTGTACGTCCGCGCTATTCACTGTCCATCTGCACGACGTTCGCGGTGGTGGGGGTGCTTGCTGGATGAAAAGTTGGTCGTGCACATCCAGCAAGGTAATAATAATAATTATTGACGTACGTCAACGCTATTCACTGTCGTTTTGCATCGTGCATCGTGTATGACCTTGGCGGGACGTACGTCAAGATGGACCGTGAATAAGACGCTTAAGATAATACATACACACACATATTAAGAAAAAACACTATTTTTAACTCGGAGCAATTAACAAGCCTGGAGAAGTAACAATTAATTGAACGTTTCTTATATAGTGGCTCTCTTTTATTCAATACCCTAATTAATGCGATAGAAAGAGACAACACCCTGTTATCGGCTTGGCATTCAAATCCTCATGTAGTCACTTTTTGTTCTAAAAAGGTAGTGCTTGCCACTTCGATAATCAAGATATCGATAAATAAAAAATTGAGTTATAAAATTGCTTGAAGATAATTTGTGGTGTAGGTTCGTATGAATCTTGTAAACCGCTATATAAACTTAAGTTGTTAACCTTACCGTGCATATTTATGAAATTTGTATTTTTGTAAAGAGACATAAATATCTTGATTTATGTTATGTTTAATTTTGAGTATTGAATATATTATTATAATATGTACCTTTTATGATGTGAGTGAAATAATGTTCTTCTAATCTTAAATAATGTTGCGGAGCTGATGTAATTTGCACGCCATTTATGGCGTTACGCCATTTATGGCATAATGTGTTGATTTTGCCTGGCCTGGATTTCGTATGGTGATACATATTTATAAAAAAATATTATTAGGTTGTTTTTAGGGTTTCATTTCCTTACAAATTAATAATCGTATCCTACTTATAAAGTCGAAAATATTTAAAAATGGATGTTTGTTACTCTTTCACGCAAAAACTACTGAATGATTTTTTTTAAACTTTACAATAATATAGTTTAAACTTTAGAATAACATATCAGATGGGATCAATCTTATAGAATCTTATAGAAAAATAACTCATTCCCATGGGAAAGAAATTGTTTGTTCCCTGAGAACACGTGTGCAAAGTCGCACAGGCACCTCTAGTTAAAAATAAATTGCTTCAAATAAAACAAATATACATTTTTTTTACAAAATTTTAATTTGAAACTTAAAAACCAAATTATGATATTTATTATTAAAAATACATGCCACCGTAAACTTGTAAAAATCATTAGTACATATATAATCTGACTCACAGAATAGGCATGACGACAGTATCCATAAATGATCGAATTAGTGTTTTTAAGGGAAAACGTATAATAAATAAATTAAAAATAGTGACTTAGAAATATTAAAAACATTAAGATTAACGAGATTATCAATAAAATAAAACATTGAAATTCTGCAGTCGGCCATTTTGACTGAAACACGCGTGACGTCACGTCTATGTAAACAACTTCGCGACAGGTGTATTTT